>NC_140964.1:48746862-48824362 GCF_056783735.1 Eptatretus burgeri
AAGAGAGGAAGGACCGACAATTTTGAAAACACAAACTTTTGGTTGACATACTCGGACAAAAGCTGTTGCGTGGCGCCAACTGCGCATGCGCGTCCATTCCAGCTTACCTGTCGCGGCTGTTGAGGTGAGGTGAGGTGTGCGTTGAGGTAAATGGATCCTGTTTACCTTTTTTTTACGGGGAAATTGAGAAAAATAACCGTGCGGCCAATAAATTCGTGTCGAAGTATGTCTGGTGAAATGTTTGCGATGTTATGACGTCTCCTTTTCGGTATAAATCTCCCTATCTCTTCCCGATGTCAGTGTTCGGCCAGTGAGATAATGGCAGTTTTGAGAGCTCTGCGTTCAGGGAACCCTAAACTCCTCAATTCGAGGCAAGCTGTGTGCTCTGAATAATCGCATTGTGACGATTCGTGACGCAACACCTCCGAATTATGACGGTATTCCTGTGTTAATCACTCTCACGGCTCCTACCGCAGTTTTAATCCATCCATATATATATATATATATATATATATATATATATAAAATATAAATTAAAAGTATGAACTTTGTTTAATTAATTACCCCCCCCCTGTAGATGGGATTTTCATTTGTAATTAACAAATTGATAGGTTTTTTTATTTTGTTATTTATTTATTTAAATATTTACTCTTCTACTTTATTCCACAACAGCAACAAAATGAACGAACTACCTGGATGACGTCGATACGGTATGGAGATACAAGATTATACAGCTTTCCCATTTGGGTAGTCAAGGAAATGATAATGCTCGATGGATTACCTCTTCAGAGAGGAGTTAATGAGTCAAATGGTCTCCCTGGATAGGTAATGGCAGCAGAAACGGTAGTTGGGTTAAAATTTCAGTTAGAGAGGTACCTTACAAGGGTTCTGGATAAGAGTGATGTTTGATTTGGATCGGTGATTTGTGATGTCTATGAGAGGGTCTCGTCAAAAGGTGAAAGGTGCTGTTGGTGTTTCATTCCACAGCAGACAATCCTCTTCGCCTACACCCCCCCCCCAAATAAAATAAACACCTTGGTGATGTGGCCCGGTACGTCTTGTCCCTCTGTACTCTGGAATTGTACCCGAGTGTATCTGGACATGCCAATGTGGAGGTTCAAATGCTCTGTGGCTGTGGGATGATGTGTTATGGTCCATCGGGTGAGTCTCAAGTTTGTGTTTGAGCAGGTAGAAACAGGTGACTGTGACACAACACGGTGTAATGGAAGATGAAATTTGATCTTTGCTTTATTTATGAGTTGTTTGTACAAAATGAAAGGGAAATGGGCAATTTATTTGAAATGTAAGAACTTCTGGGTGACTGTCAGGAGAGAGTGTACCACTTGAGGTTTTTAAAAATTATTATCTCTAAACGGGCTTGATTGAGGAGTGTCGTGTTCTAAATATATTTTTGGTTTCCAGCTTGGGCATTTTCCGACATCTGATCAGAGCTGGAAAGGTCAAGAAGCTGTCTCCATGAACGTTTTCCTGCTGAAGATGGCAGTACAGCTCTTTTTGTAATTGTTTATTTGTTTTTTGTTCTTGTTTGATGGGAATGTCTCCAATGGGAGATCGTGCAACCTTGTACCGGACTGATCATTGTGTCAGGACACGAGGATCATGCACCCGTACTATCTGATCTTCTTCATCAATCGTCATCCCAAATAATCCAACCTTGTGGCATTTGGCAATGTTTGGAATGATTCCGGCCCAGGTCTTCAACAAGCCAGGTGGCCACGGTTGATGTTTGATTTTGGCAGGAATGTGCGATTTGTTTTGGGTGCCGGAAATTGCTTTCGTGTTCATTGAAAATGAGGAATCTTTAACGTCCACCAACGCTCCCAGTGCTATCGGATGGGTCCTCCGCGATGAAACACCGCGATGACGGTCAATATCCGAGTCGAGAATCAAACCCAGGCAAGACAAAGCTCAGGCAAGTGTGCAACCCTCCAATCTATCCTGTCAGCTCACCAACATCATTTGATAAGGTCGAGGAATTTGTTTTGATGTCTTCATGGAATTTATATCTTCAAATTTCTCTTGTCACTCGCACAAGATCATCTCTTCCTCTGCTGTTTTGAAACGGCTCCGATATATGATCCGATATATTTATATTTAAATAAGCAGAATTTATTTTCTCAATGAGGCTTTTCTGAAGCTGAAGGAGTTGTCCATCCATGCTGAAGGACTTGCTTTTTTATTTCTTCTTCTTGTTCTTTTTGAGGGAGATCACATTGAGAGTTATTCTTACATATTAATGTGTTATTGAGGATCTTCAACACAAAACTGATCAGGAAGAGCATTTTGTACCGATTGTCAGCAAATTTGAAGAAGCTTACCATAAGTTTCATGGGCATGCTGCAAGGTCAGGATTGAAACTTTGATGAGACTTTTCCAATGGTGTAACTGTGTTGTTATGAACTTCTGCCAGTCATCTTTGAATCAAATAATCACTTTAGTGAGTTTGAACTGGTTTGGTGGTGGCAGAATGGAGGGGTACATGGACATTGGCAAGACTATTAAGTAACTTTGGTACGGATGGGTGATTGTACACATATGTAGTGATCGTGACATCTGTGAGAGGGTCTTGTCAAAAGGTGAATGTGCTCTCTGTGTTTGTTCATTCATCACCCTACAACTCACGTCACCCCCCCCCCACTCCCACCGACAAAAACTCTGGGTGATGTCCTTATGCCTGCTCCACTGTTCATTTCCCCTCCCCACTAAGCCCTGTAATGAAATATAGTTTATTAAATGGTATATTTTAATAAATGTGGTGTAGAGTGCACGTCTCTTCCTGTGTCCTATCTCCTTGTATTTCATTGTACAAGTCACGTGGACACAACATATGGGAATGGATTTTGTGGATGTCTAAGATCAGTATTTGTCTGCTGAGGGACACGTTTTTCTTTATTCAGTCTTGTGTGGCCGTATTTAATTTCAAACATGTAGTTTTGGAAATTTAACCTCCTCCTTTGCTGTGAATGAGTGGTGACCACACAAAGCAGGTTTTACCATGTATTGCACCTGAATGACCACAAACCTTGCTTTTCCGATTTAAAGACTTCATTGCGGCTGTTGCTCCGGTGTCTTGTCAAGCGACATTTTGAACTGATGTTGCGATTTTGTTGCAAGGTTACTGTTTGGAAATTTGCAATACATGCATGCGCTTGAGCTTATTGTGAAAGCGTGCTCAAATGCACACTGCTTTCATGTTGGCACATGACTTCATTAAGATCGAGAGCTGATTGTTGGAAACATATTCAAACGGTGATTGAAAACCATGATTGTTAACTAAGTGCGAGATTGGCTATTAATAAAAGGCGGAATGAAATTATGGTGTGACCTTTGACCTCTGACCTCAGCAAAAGAGTGACACTTGAATGTGATTGTGGGAAATTTTTGTGCTTGGTGGTGTAACGAGAGATGTGTGATATTGTCGATCCATTGTACGTTTGTGGAGGCGGACAGTAAAACAAGCGAATTTGATCACTTACTTACTTACTTACTTACTCTATGACAAGAACGTGAAGATTCGACTATTTTTCACTCTTCCGTGATACTTCAGCAAGAGTCGTTCAGAGATGGATGGCTCAGATTTGACCTGGACTCTTGTTTACAACTAAACTTAATGTCGACATTTAATATCATGACCACTGGGTATTCGATCATCTGTAAATTTGAACAGGCTTTACTTTTTTGTTTTCTTTTCAGACTTTTCGTAATCGTTTGTTGTTCTACACTCTTTGCCGTCTGATTAAAGTATATATTATACATTCGATTCGGTGGGGTAATGATTCGAGCGTCCATTCTGAGTCTGGGAGGTCCGTGGTTCATACCAAAGACTTTTAAAATGGTATGTGCTTTTTCATTGCTTGGCACTCAGCATTTAAAAGGATAGAGAATGGGCAAACAATGCGAGGAAGGCAATGGTAAACTACCCAGTATAACCCTTGCCAAGAAACTGCTTCGGCAGCACCAACGTTTTGTAAAGATTATGGTGTGTGTGTCTGTGTCGGTGTGTGTGTGTACATGTGCCCTTCAAAATAATTAGTTTGCTTCATAATTCTTCCCTTTATAAAAACAAAAGTCTCAGTTAAATTTGAACCTTTCTCAAATGTTTCTCATACCATACATGTTCACCTTTCGTTTTAATCGATGTTTATTTGCCTCTTCTCCGACACAACAGCTCAGAGTGTGTAGTCTGATCTGCGACTCCACTCTCTATTGACCAACTTTTTCTTTCATCAACTCCTTAATTCACTTTTCCATTTTGTTTACACTATTTCGGATTATTATTATTACCCCACACACGCGAAGTGAAAAACGGGGTTAAACGATTGGTTCAGGTCCGTTTGTCAGTCTTGTAAGTTTATGATCGAGGAACAACTTATTTAAATCAAATGTTAAATTTTGAACATCAATAGCAAGACGGACGAGTTTGCCATTTTACCGTACTTTGGCTCTGAATTTGTCTTAATTGTGCATGCGCAGAGAGGAGCAAGATAATATTTTTACTCAGTCTACCTGCCTGACAGTCAAACAAAATTCAAAATTATTCCAAGCAGGAAACATTATTTTTAATGATGTTAAAAAGGACACAAACAACAGGCACAAAGAACGAATGTAATGTGTTCAATGAGGTAGTGTAATATATTCTGGGTAAAACCCGGAATTAATTTGTTTATACGCCTTTAAACCTTTATTCAAATTGAATTATATTTTTGAACACTGTAGAACACAAATCACCTTTATTATACTTCCAAGAACTATGCTATACATTGATATATAGCATGCGAGGGCATTGTATGACATGATGCAGCATGGGGGTAAAGCCTGGTGTTGGCTTAGTGGTTAGGGTGGCGGCTTGGAATCTTCAGGTCCTGAGTTCAAGCCTCGTTGGCCGCTAAATTAATACAACAGGAGGTTGACTCAGCCTGTCATCCTTCCGAGGTCGGCAAAATGAGTACCAGTGTACTGGTAAGGGGGACACTGCATCAACGGCATATCTGCGTCCCAACCAATGATGCAACCAGCAGCCACAGGCTGCACTCAATAGAGAGAGAGCATGGGGGTGAAGAAGAGGCCACCAATATGGCTATGTATGATGCCGATTGACGCTGCATTCTTTGGTGATCAATTAAGCCTCTATCTCCTAAACTGTGACTCGATGTCTTATTACAGGATACACCCGTATAAGGGTGGTTGATGTTTTAGACTGCTTCAGTAATGCTAAACTTCTCGATTTTTTTTTTTTTTTTATGAACTATCTTCAAAATCATTGTTTTATTAAAATTGAAGTGTACACTTGAACACTGCATGTGATATTGTGTTCTATTTACTACCTCCACCACCGAAGGTGGAAGGAGGTTATGTTTTCACCCTTGTCTGTTTGTGTACAGGATATCTCTAAACATTGTTGATGCATTCAGATTAAATTGTGTGGACAGGTTCGGTTTGTGACAAGGACGAACTGATTAGGTTTTGGTGAAGATCGGGATCCGGCTACTAGGATTTTTAAAGTGATTCATCACCATTGAGAGATTGGGCCAAAAATGATATACAGCAAGATATCTCAAAAAAGTTGTCAATGGATTTGGACAACACTTGGTGGACACATCGGGTATTTGACAAGGAAGAATTTATTCCGTTTTGGTGAAGATCTAAATGCAGATCCGGATCCAATAATTTTTAAGTGAATCTTCACCATTGAGAGATTGGGCTAAATTAATATATATCAAGGTATCTCAAAAAGTTGTGGACAGATTTGAATGAAACCTGGTGGACAGGTTGAGTGTGTGACAAGGACGAATTGATTCAATTTTGGTGAAGATCCGGATCTGGATGTAGATACGAGGATTATTTAATTTTTAAAGTGATTCTTCACCACTGAGAGGTATGGCGAAAAACGATAAATAGCAAGCTATCTCAAAAATGTATTGGGCACGATATGTTC
The DNA here is from genome assembly GCF_056783735.1 of Eptatretus burgeri. Classification (NCBI taxonomy): domain Eukaryota; kingdom Metazoa; phylum Chordata; class Myxini; order Myxiniformes; family Myxinidae; genus Eptatretus; species Eptatretus burgeri. Next base: position 48,752,819 of record NC_140964.1, read on the forward strand.
TCGTGGATCAGGCATTACGTGGCGGAGGTATGCGCTCCACCGAGTGCCCTTCCAGTTTGTTTTGTTTCACATTGATCTCGGACTCATGGCATGCTTGTACAAGTATCACATGCAGGATGAAGACATTAATATACATCAATGTACTTTTCCATGAATTTACAAGGACAAGAGATGATAGACAAACCCATATGGGATTTGAACCTACTTTCCCCATAATGAGAACTGGAGGTTCAGATGAGAACCATCTTTTCAGACTTTTCGCCAGTTCAGCAGGCGAACTGGCTTTTCAGCAGGCCAGTCCTTTAAATCCAAGATAACCTTGTTATTGTAATAAACTGGAACCCCAACACGCATAAAGTCATATTGTGGGACAACTGTGTAGCTGTCGTACTGTTACTACCCGTATATCTCCCATGTTTTGAGTGATGAATAATTTTTTTTTCATCTTTGTTTTGCTTTTCAAACCAATCCTGTTTGCTCTTTTAAATAAATAACCAGCTGAAGCGGGTCACTGTTTGCCTGTAAAGTGGAAAAGCAAATAGCAGCCTCACCACTCTTTCACAACTCACCCTGTGACATATTTACTCCTCCCATGACTCCCCTTCCCATTTTTCCCCCACCTAAACCTTCCTTCCCCTCTTTCTCATTATTGCATCTCTTGTATTTTTCCTTTTTTTTTGTCCTATTCTCAACAATCTCTTTTGTTACAACCTTTGCATTCCACCTTCTTCTTTCTCACTGTCTTCCCTTCTTTCTCGGAACTCTCTTGTTATCCTCCTTCTATTTGTGTTCTCCATTTTATTTTCTATCTCCATGATTTTATGTATTTAATTTTTCCATCGCCACCGAAGGTGAAGGAGGTTATGTTTTCACCCCCTTTCTGTCTGTTTGTTTGTGTGTAGGATATCTCTCGGTTTTGGACAGGTTCAATGTGTGATTAGGACGAACTGATTAGATTTTGGTGAAGATCCGGATCAGGATCCGACTACTATAATTTTTTAAGTGATTCTTCACCATTCAGAGATAGGGCTAAAAATGATACATAGCACGATATCTCAAAAAGTTGTGGACAGATTCGGATGAAACTTGTTGGACAGGTTGGGTGTGTGGCAAGGAAGAATTGATTCGATTTTGGTGAAGATCTGAATCTGGATACGAGAATTATTTAATAGTTTAAGTGATTCTTTACCATTGAGAGATAGGGCCAAAACGATATAGTACTGTACAGCATGATATTTCAAAAATGTATTGGGCCCAATATGTTCTTGTGGATCGGGCATTACGAAGCGGAGGTATGCACTCTATTGAGTGCCCTTCTCATTAAATTCTGTGATGCTTTTATTGCAGTGACTGTGTGATGTAATCTACAGTATTATTTTATTTATTTTTATTCTTCACCACTCCCCCCAACCTCACCACCTCCCATACAGGTTGCTATGGCAAGTAGGCCTGGTCGCTATGACAATGTCACTGCCAAGGTAGTTGGCAACATCCGATGGGCACTCGCTAAGTCCGGCTATTCACCTGGTCAGTTTCCTTCCCTATATTTCTCACATTGATGCACAGTTAGCTCTCCCGAATGTTCATTCACAGTCTTCTCTCTCTTTCTCTGTCTGTCTGTCTGTCTGTCTCTCTCTGTCTGTCTGTCTGTCTGTCTGTCTGTCTGTCTGTCTGTCTGTCTGTCTGTCTGTCTGTCTGTCTGTCTGTCTGTCTCTCTCTCTCTCTCTCTCTCTCTCTCTCTCTCTCTCTCTCTCTCTCTCTCTCTCTCTCTCTCTCTCTCTCTCTCTCTCTCTCTCTCTCTCTCTCTCTCTCTCTCTCAACAGACATTGTGTCTGACCTATGGGAGCCATGGGAGAATGAAATGGAAAGTGAAGGATGTGGAGAGACTGGGACTGTTGTAGGAGATGACTTTCATGGACAGCACCTCAAAACCGACATTGTCCAACTGTTAACGTCAGGGGAGCTGTACACCAGGATCTGCAGCCGGCTGGTGAGAGTTGTGGAAATTCCCTTTTTAGCAAAGTCTGGTATTATGAATTACACATCAAACTGTGATAAGCAAGGTCATGAATGACGATTTTTGAGAATGAAAGTTTATATGTATTTTTTGTATACAAGGTCAAGGCTCATGGAAGAACTAGTACACTGAACAGATGCATGGGGTGGACAAGATGAATACAGAAGACAAAACTGGAAATTTGGAAGGAGGTGTGCTTGGGGGTGGGAGGATCAACAGGGGTAGAAAAGATCATGGTTTTGGATGGGTGATGATCTGAGATGGTGAGCAGCTCTCTTGACTTGGAGAGAAGAATGAGATTGAAGAGAATATGCAAGTTGGTTCCATAGGTGGGGTAAAAAGGAGAATGAATGAGTTAAAGTGAGCAGTGATCTTGGATTTTGGAAGTTTCACCAGAAGGGGGTTGATGATGGACCATGTGTGCCCTGCAGAAACCTGTGGGGGGAGGGGGGTGAAGATGGGGCACAGAAAGAGCTGAGGGCGCAAGACCAGAAAGCAGGAGGTAGAAGACAGTGAGACCACCATCCTGTCTGCGTTCGGAAGTGATAGGCCCATAGACTAAGCTTCATCATGGGACATCGCAATTATCTTGAAGGACTTTGTTTCTAAGGCATTAAGTTGCACAAGGTGTGAGGCAGGCGTGCCAGCCCAGAGGGGAGAGCAGCACTCCATCAAGCTGTTGATGAATACCTTGTAGTTGGATAGGTGTTCAGGTGTGTCAAGGAAGGATTTTGTATGATGCAGGATTTCCAGTTGGTGACTGGCTTTGGATGCGATCTTTGAAATGTGGTTTGCCTAAGAAAGATCATGACTGATAAAGAGACCCAGGAGTTTGAATGACTAAACTTCCTCAAGAGGATTGTTAATAAAGTATATGGGAGGGTTTGCCAGATGGTCATTTCAGAGAGAGATAGCGAGTGAGAGTGTGGGATTTGTCAGGATTGAAAGATTTATTCCGAGTGTTTAACCAGTTTGTGATTTGTCAAGGTCTGAAGAGGGGAAGAGGCGGCAGCCCGCCTGTCTGAAAGATGAGGGATGTTGTGGCAGAGGATGGAGTTGTCAGCAAATAGATAAAGGGGATTTTCCAGAGAGTCAGAGAGAATGTTGATGAATATTAGGAAGCGGACTGGGCTTAGAATGCTGCCTTGTGGCACTCCAGCCTTTATGGGGAGAAGAAAGGATTCCGTTGAGAGCTACACATTGGCAACGAAAGTAGAGGAGTCAGGAAGCCATGTGTGGAGTTGTCTTGGGATCCCATAGGCAGATAGTTTGGAGAGCAATGTAGAATGCTATACTGTACTGAAAGTTTGAGAGATGTCCCTGATCTCATGTCTGACATTGAGGGCCTCCATCCATTGTTGGGTGAGTCGAAGCAGCATTTTCAAGGTGGAGTGACCTGGTCTGAACCCAAATTGGTGATTTGAGATGAGATTGTTTGAGAAAAGGAAGGATTTCATATCAATTGTGATGATGGATTCCATGGCCTTGCTGATGATTGGAAGTACGCTGATAGGTCTGTAGTTAAGGGGATTGGTTTTTGCACTTTGTTTGTGTAATAGTGATGTCGGCTGATTTCCAAGCAGATGGAAGATGACTTCGGACAAATTACAGGGTGAAGATAGTAGAGAGAGGATGTGCAAGAGCAGCAGATCAGATTTTTAGGACACGTGATCTAATACCATTTAGTCCAGTTGCAGAATCAGTCGACGGTTGCCAGAGTCTGGTAGCAGTTGGGTGTAACTGGGTCATGTGAGTACAGAAAGCGAGGGGTTAGGGACACAAGATTTGGAAGCAAACATAGAACTGAGGTATTCAGCCTTCTCAAAAGTAGAGTTGGCTGTAGTGCCATTGTAAGAGATAGAAGGGGAGCATACTCCAGAGACAGACTTGACAAGGTGCTACCAGGTTTTAGAGGAGGGAGACAAGTTTGAAAGTTCAATCTTGAGGTTGGACAAATGTTGTTTTCTGGTTCTCCTGAGAGGGGACGCACACATGTTGTGGACTTTCTGGAATGAGCTGAGATTGACTTTCATTGAGTTAGCTTTCCAGGAAGAGAAGGCAAGTTGTTTCAGAGCAACTGCCTCACCACAGGATTTGATGCATCATGGGTGGGAAGAAGGGGAGGATAACTGAAGATGAGATGGGATAGATCTGTGCATGTGGGAGAGCAGGTTTCTGTGGAAGAATTCCCAGGTTGAGTTAATTTCAGAGCTGTAGATGGGGGAGACCAATCCTGAAGTGAAATGTGTTTGCAGTCCCTGCCAATCTGCCTTGGTGAACTGCCAGAGTCGCCAGCACTGAGGCAGCTCTCTGAGAATAGCCAGAGAGATGTTTACTCTCACAAGCATGTGATCAGATGAACGAATTGGAGCAGAGGAAGAGCAGGAGACATTTGCAGGAAAGTTTGTTATCACCAGTTCCAAAAGGGAGGATTTGCCATTGGGAGAAATCTGAGTTGGAAAGTTTACAGATTTAGTCAGTCCCATGGAGTCCCAGAAGTCCTTTGCTGAAATGCCATGCCTGGTGAGAGAGGTACCAACACTCCATCAATTTGCATGGTGACAATTGAAATCAACACTTTTGAGGAAGAGTGATTTGGGATGAGTGGTTAAAAGCTTGTGCATGTTCGAGAGATAGAGATATATATATATATATATATATATATATATATATATATATATATATATATATATATATATATATTTTGAGATATTGATTGTCGATGGAGTCATCACGGTTTGGACGGAACAACACACACAAACAAGAGATTGGAGTTAAAGTGGAGTCACAGCCAGAGCTACTCCTGTAGTTGGGACAAGATCAGTACAAGGTTGGTGAGAAATTATGGTAATGATATAAAGTTCAACTCCACCACCAGGGTGAGGTTTAGGCCTATCAAATTGGAGGATATAATAGCTGGGGAGTGACACTATGGAGTTGGGGACATCCTGTGGGAGGAAGGATTCTATTAAACGGATAATGTCCGGTTTATCAGCAGCTGCCTAGATTGAGAGATCTGTCAGGTTGGAGCCTTGGATGCTTGAGGTCCACATAGTTAGGGACTTGGGAGGGTGCAGGATGGGGGATGGAGGCTTTGAGGAAGTGGGGGGAGGTTTGAATGAGTGTTGGGGTGCTGTGAAGGTGTGAGGGGGAGCTTTGAGAGAGTGGGGTGAGGAGAGATGCAGAAATTGGGGACATGAAGCTTTGAGGGGGTGGGGAGTGGTGGGAAACAGAAAGAAGGGACATGAAGTGGAGGTATGCTGATCCCAAATTGGACAAATGGAGATAAAGATCATTGGATGGGAGGTAAGAATTTTTGTTGAAGGCATGGATAAAGGTGGTGCTGAGGGTGTGGGAGGAGGGTAGGTAGACCAAGTGCTTAGCTGACAGATGGTTTTGGAAAATAATCTCTGAAGAAAGAGGTTTAAACTAAAAACTAAAAAGTTTTAAACCGGCTTTTCAACAGTCATTGGCTGTTTAAACACTGCTGAATATACCATAGATATTTGGCAATATTCAGGAAGATAAGGCTGGAGTTTTATATGTTTGTGTGTATGCAAATTAACTTGTAATACCAAACATTAGTTTCCCAGATGTACAAGTGCAAAGTATCCTCAATGCTTTTAAGACATTAGTCCTCGGACTTAGTGTGATTCGCCGCTCACTTCGAAAATGCCAACCAAACTGTACTGGCTGACCTCATCACTTTGTTTGGTGTGGTTGTGAATTAATAACCCTGAATATTTCCTTTACTTGGTGTCCAAATGCTTTTGGTAATGCAGTGTATGAACCAGCACAGAATGCTCATTCGATCAAACTTTGGCAAATACATTTAAAGGTTAGAAAATTGTTTTGTCTTAGTTCAGTGAAATATTTAACATCAACACAAGATTTAACTAATGTGCTTTGTTAAATATTCCTGATTTTTTGTTTGTTTATTTTTAGTGATAGGAATATTCCTGAGAAGAATAAGGACAAAAACCAGTTTTTCTTCTTCTTCCTTCTTCCTCAGGGCTTGCCAACACAACACAGGGGAGCAGGTTCTGGAGGACCAATTAGGTGGGGCCAAGTGATGGGGGAATCGAGCCGGGCTCATTGGGCGGTGATTTCTGCTCTTTCCCGTCGTCGATTCTACCCTTCCGAAGGACCAGATTATCCCATAACGGCTTCTGATCTCACGCAGACACCAATTCGAACGGTACGTCAGGAGTTATGTGGAAATTGTTGTGAAACATCTGGTCGAGAAGGAAGGCAGGAAAGGGTAGGGGTTCTCTGGTTGACAGCCATTGCAAAGTTTTACTGTTCTCTGTTTGAACTAAAAATAGTGTAAAGAGATTCATTTGAGTAGAAAAACATTCCCAGGACCTCATCAAAGTCTGTAAATTTAATATTATTTCGATGAGGCACGTTACATTTTCCATTGGTTACTGATCATTTGTTGTAATTCTTTCAAACACCACCCTCCCTCACTCTTCAAAACAAATAAATATTGTTATGGTGATCAACATCTCATGATGGACAAATCAACAGAGTATAAAAGTATTTGTACCTGGAGATTTTGGCATCATGAGCTAAGTGCTCAGATGCCAATACCAAACAAGCCAACTCGTGTGAACATTTGTTTCTTTACATACATCAAAACGACTTCATTTACTGCATTGAAGGGTATAAAATTTATGGTTTAAGACTGTTTAGTTGTGTGTATTTTCATGGTCTATAAAAAAATATATACTACTACTTAATGTCTCCAATTCCACTCTTTTTGTGGAGTTTGTCACTGAGGGGAGGGGTGGGGGGGGGTTGTCCTAAAGTTTTTAAAACTGGTTGGTCAGGCCCCAACATTTGATTGTAACTGAATTGGGCATGAATTTGGAGTTTGTTCGTGGTGCTGGCAATGGCTCAGTTTAACGATTTAAAAGTTGGAAGTCTATCCGAGGGATGGAGTGCACATTTATGACACACCAATATGACAGTTTATAGTTGGGTTGAGACTCGAACATAGGCTGGATAGCTTAGAGATTAGTGTGTGTACCTCTAGGCCATCCTGCCAGCTGATTATATACAATTGACTACTTCTCGATCAATGATTATGTTTACTACCTGCAGACGCTGTCATCCACCTCATCAATGAGACTAAAATATTTCAATAGTTATCTGAGATCACTCTCATCCAATCTGATGCGTAATGTCCTGATAAAGATTGTTTGGTAATGACATCATTGATGTCAAAAACTCTTTTATTCAAGGTAAACAGCAAGATGGGACCATAAAGGTGCTTTGTATAACCAAAGGAAACTTGTGTAGCAAGTTTTCATGATTACATTCACTTGAGTTTCCTTTTAAACACTTACTTATTGGCACTGGATGCTTTGGCTGACAACTTGTTTGCCTAATTCTGTTGCAATAGGTGTTGCCATCTTATGTCATTCAGTGATGTCTCTGGGGGACATTTCATTGAGATGTGAAATATTTTAAATTTCGGTGTTTTACAAAAAAGAAGACTTACGGAATAGCTTGTAATCAGAATATAGAGACAAACAAGCGAATTAAGACGACAAATCCAGCAGTTAATTTGCAATTTCAATATATTGGTGCTTCTGGAAGCTACTGCACTCGTGAAAGTGAAAGGTAAAGTGGAAGTGATGCAAAATTACAGCGAATCAACGAGCAGAAGAAAGGATCATCATTGTAAGGCTGAAGGTTTCTTCAACTCCACAGGTGAAGAACCTGACTGTCCACCACTCTGTGTGCATGCTAAAATATTTGCAGTATGGAGGGTTTGCTGAAGATGGTAAAATGTGGTGAAGCCACGGGGCATCAGCCGTGGCTCTCCCCTTGCCAGGAGGGGCATGGCAAGGTAGGAAAGAGGCACTGATATGAGGGTGCTGGGAGTTAGTCGGCTTCTATACTCCTGGAGCTAACAACCCGCTCGACTCTTCAGGTTCATTTTATGAATGTCACATGCATTCTTCTTTTCAAATCAAGAGCTCATTTCAATTTTGCTAATGTCTGTTGATCTGGAACAGCATTGTGAGATGTAATACTTACCCGTATCTAGATAATTATCATTTAGGTTTGCCAGTTTGCATGCGATCCAGACAGGTGGCTGTAATAAAATAATTTTCCAAATCCAGTTCGATATTTACTGAGTACCAACATGACATGAAGGTGTTTTGGTTTCCTTGGGGACCATCATTTTGAGGGAGAGCAGATGGAGAAAGCAAAGGGGGAATCTATAAGGAAAGTGTTATGGAGTGTTGTGGGTAGTTGTAAAACTTTTGTCCACTTAATTTATTCAGTTCTTTATAAATCATGTTGTGTAATAGGTGGTGCTTTGAGGTACAACAGGAAGCTAAATTGTGATTTTGACCATTTAGATTTTAGACCAATAATTCTGAATATGTGAATTTAATAGATTAGGCCAAATTTCTGAAAATGGCTCATTTAAAACTTAGAGGGGCATTTTTGAGTAGAAATTGGAAACGAGACTGCTTAATTTATTTTGAGGGTGCTGATCATGAAAAAAAAAATAGGATACCAGGCTGAAATATTGGTTTTTGACCCTCAAAATTGAAAAACAAAATGGCCACCAAAACCACATGAATGTATCACTGACCAGCAAAACGTGTTCAGAGTTACAGCCCGGACCTGTAACTCTGAAAGTATTAACACTAGCTTTAAAATTTAAAGACGTAAATGTTCAGAAAAATATATCTGCCTGAAAAATATACAAATTATATGTTGTGACTTTTCTTTGCAAAAGAGTTTTTAAAATGTCATAAGTTGGCCTTTAATATCAAATTTGGAACAAGTCTTTTTTCGTAACAAAATTGATTTGTTCTTTGTTTTCAAACTACCATTCATCTCTGCCAGGGCAACTGTCACTGGCAGAAGTTCATGCTTCAGAATATTATCCATATCAACAGTACATGCAGCTACATATGATGTGACGAGACGCTGTAGAACATAATATATATATTTTTTGTCTGCTTTCATTACAGTTATGTTGTTCTTTTTCAGTGCTAAGCTATTCAATATCAGAGGTTTTCAAATATCAGAACATTGTTCTTCCTAATGGTGTCATATATGGATTGAGTTGCTGGTGTTCCTGGTTGTCCAAGACTGGTCTTTTCAAACTAATTACAGGATCCATCACCCACTAGCATCATTAACAGTCTGAAAAATGAAGAAAAAACTCCCCAATAATTAATGTTCATCCTTTTATGATGCTTTGCTGTCTTCAGTTAATAAGTTAGTAACTCGCTGGTATTCAGCTGCATATTTTTGGTATATCATGCATGAACCTTTAAAATGAGAATAAAAAATATGGGGTGCAGAACAGAAAAATGACTGCTCCCTTAAAATCTGTCCACTGAGAGTTATCTACCCTGACTATCGGATGACATTTGTGTGAGAGCTTTTATGTCAGACTGTCACACTTAACGTAAGAATTGTGTGCTTACCTGCATAAGTTATTGCCTGATGTCTTTAGAAATAACATTAAATGTTGTATTCATTAACTTATGATTCAAGAAAGCAAAATACTTTATCCACAGTTGGACCTGACTCAGCCAGGACATCATTCAAAGGAAAAGGGACTGGTCATTATATTATTAAAATCTTTAAAGTAAAAAATCAACAAAATGGAACATTAAAATATTACATATTTCATTCTTGAGTTTTCTTGTAGATAGCAACACATGTCTAAAAGTCTAATACTGACAATATATTAAAATATTACAAACTCATTTATTTTTATTTTAAAACATTTTATTTTATATCATTTTCAATTATTTGGTAACACGACTTTGCTGTATATGTTCATTAACATTCATTATATTTACATGGAAAAGTACAAAGTTTAATAAAGAAAACTCCTTCCTGTGTTGATTGAAATATTCAAAATTTAATATTATTGGCCTGCAAATGACATTTTTAGCTCTTTTGCAAAGAAAAAAAAATTATATATAATTTGTATATTTGTCAGGTGGATTTGCACTTTACAAGCCTGGTGTTGGCTTAATGGTTAGGGTGATGGGCTTGGGATCTGAGGGTCCTGAGTTCAAATCCTGCTCTTTCCATTGAATTAATACCAGGTGGGCTTGACTCAGCCTGTCATCTTTCTGAGATTGACAAAATGAGAACCAGCTTGCTGGGATCATTGAGCCATTCAAGTATCTTGTGTTGGAGTGGGTGACCCATGGAGAATTGTGCCCAATAGCCCAGGAGACTGCTTTGGCAGCACAAACACTGTACAGGGTATGGTCCCTATGGATGGATGGATATGCACTTTCTTAACATTTATGTCTTTAAATTTCAAAGCTAGCACGAATGCTTTCAGAGTTACAGGTGAACACGTTTTGTTGGTCAGTGATACATTTACGTGGTTTTGGTGACCATTTTGTTTTTCAATTTTGAGGGTCAAAAACCAATATTTCAGCTGAGTATCCTATTTCGTTTTTTTCATAATCTGCACACCTGTATTAGGTTAGAAAGACTGGATACCAACTTCTATTAAAAAATGAACTTTTGTTAAATATTTTCAGAAATTTGGCCTAGTTAGTCTATAATGGAAAAAAAAAAACACTCGTCTCATATTCTTTCTGGACAAATCTTGTCTTACTATTTCTCATGGAATGCAAGTCATTTCCGTGTTTAGTCATGCTGTAGTACATTATTCTTTCACCCCTCTGCTTGTCGTTCTTTCCCTGCCCCCAGTGGTCACACATGGCTCTTATGGACACACTAATGGAGTTTAATTGCCAATCCCTATGTCCCACACGCCTCTCCATATCTGCAGCCTCTCGTCTCTCACCTACGCCTCGTGCTCCCATGCCACCTCATAACCCGAGTTGGGAGGCTGCTCTGCTTCACTGGGTTAACATGGTAAGAGAAAAGGGACCATTAATTAAGTTGGTGGAATAAAACAAGACACAGGTAGAGTATTTTTTCTGTTGAAATTACCTTTTATTAAAAATAAAAAAATCCAAAATAATAAGAAGAGGTTCATTAAATATGAGTTGTTTAAGTGTGAACTGCACTTTATTTATTTATTTATAACTTAGCATGTATGTAGCATTAACAGGCAATCACCATACTGTGACGGCAACAATTTGTAAATTTGAACCTACTTGATGTTTTTAGTTGACCATAAATTCAATAATTATTACCTGTATTGTGATTTCATTTGCTGCAATTTTGATTTTCAGCTGACATGTTAAGGGGAGGGGGGGAGGTGCATGGATATAGGTATTCATTACAAACACTATGAAGACAAATACCCTTAAAATGATTAATCTACCTAGATTACGCTGCCTTCCATAAACAATATTCCATGTCAAATTGCAAAGAAAGCCATGAGTTAAATGCATAAAAATGGCAAAATCATAACTTAGCTGGGAGCAGGTGTGTGGCACTGTCACCAATAAGCATTATTTTGGTGCTCATTCCAGGCAGATCAAGGGCATTTTAGTTGAGTAGGCCTATGAATTGTGGACTGGGAGCATGTGTACTGTATACTCTACCAGGTGAGGTAGGCGAGGACTTCCTTCCTGAAGGTCATGTTGCCAACGATGTGATTGTGGCTGTGGGTAATTCTCATGAAACTATGTTTGTTTGTTTTTGTTTTTTTTGTATACCAAGTTAAGGATCGTCGAAGAGCTAATATACAGAAACATGTAACAAGGCAGGAGACAAGTTGGGCTGAAGAGGGTAGCACAAAATTGTGAGGAACAAAGACAATAGGATATCAATGAAAGGGATGGGGCAGGGTACACGGGGTAAACAAGATGGGATGACAGAGACTTTCAGGAAGGAAAACGGGGAATATGAAGGGAGGTGCATTTGGGGTGGATTAACAAGGGTAGAAAAGATCGTGGTTTTCGATGGGGGTAGATGCGAGATGGTGGTGAGCAGCTGTTTTGGAGACCTGGAGGGAGGAATGGGATTGAAGAGAGTGTGGGAGTTTGTTCGAGAGGTGGGAAAAAAAGAGGAATGAAAGAGTGAAGGTGAGCAGTGATTCTTGATTTTGGCAGTTTCACCAGAAGGGGTTTTCTTGGCGGACATTGAGTGCCCTGAGGAAATAAAGGAAGGTCAGATCACAGCAGAGCGGGGGGGGGGGGGGGCGGCAAAGCCAGAAAGAAGATGGTGGAAGACAAAAAGACCACAGACCTGCCTCCGGTGGGAGAGTGACAGACCCAAAGACGCAGCTTCATCGCGGGAGACACCAATAATCCTAAAAGCCTTGGTTTTCACAGCATAAAGTCGAGCGAGTTGAGAGTCAGGAGCATCATCATAGAGGGGGGAGCAGTACTCCATCAGACTGTGGATCAAAGCTTTGCCAGTGGTCAGGAACTCAGTGTGCCAAGGAAGGACTTTACACGACGTAGGATGCTCAGTCGGCGACTGGTTTTGGAGGCTGTTAGGAGGAAATGTGGCTTTCCCAGGAAAGATCATGGCAGATAATGAGACCCAAAAGCTTGAATGAAAGTACATGGGGGGGGGGGCATGGGCGGTCCAGATGGTCCTTTTGGAGAGGCATGGTGAGGGTGTGAGATTTTTCAGGATTGAAAGACGTATTACATATTCCAAGTGTTTGACCAGCTTGTGATTTTATCCAGGTCTGCAGAGAGTGAAGAGGCTGCTGCCTACCAATCTGAGGGATAAGAGAGGGTGAAGTCATCAGCAAAGAGATAAAGAGGATGTTCCATGAAATCTGAGAGATAATTGTTGAAAACTAGAAAAAGCACAGGGCCAAGAACACTGCCTTGAGGAACTGCAGTCTGGACGGGAAGAGAAGATCAGGGAGCTCCATTAAGAGCCTCGCGTTGACTGTGATAGGAGAGGAAGTCTGTAAGCCATGAGTGGAGATTGCCTTGGATACCATAAGAAGAGAGTTTGGTGAGCAGTTTGGGATGCCAGATCATCTCGAAAGCTCGCGATCTGTCTCGGGAGATGGCTCTGATCTCATGTTTGGCATTTAGGACCTCCATCCAGATTTGTTTCCAGATGTTTTGAATCAAAATCCTCGCTATTGCTGCCTTCAGCCAGACTTGAATCCACAACATTTGGGAAATGTTCCAGTGTCTGTACTCACTCATATTTGTTCTATTCTAAGCTTTGTGGATGGATTTAGACAAAACTTGGTGGACAGGTTGGGTGTGTGACAAGGAATAATTAATTCAATTTTAGTGAAGATCCGAATCCAGTTACGATAAATTTTTAGTGACTTAGCCATTGAGAGATAGGGCCAAAAACGATGCATAGCATTATATCTCAAAAAGTTCTCGATTTAATATGACAAAACTTGGTGGATGAGTTGGTTAGGTGACAATAACAATCTGATTCGATTTTGGTTCAGGTCCGAATCCAGATCGGTGGGATACAAAACGTAAACTGTTCAGCCTGGCGGAGATATACACTCTATTGCGTGCCGTTGTAGTTTGTAATGCAGTTAGTCTTGGATCTATGCAAGCTTAATTGGTGCTGATGTCTTTTGTCTCTTTATGTCATGCTCACCTGTTGGTTGGAAACTATAATTTAATCCAAGTTGTGATTAAATATCCAAAGATTTTCTGAGTGTTCTTAGTTCCAGTTTTCTTCACTCACTATCCTTTTTACACTTTTATTTGTTTGAAGATGTTTTGGTAATCTGTAAATGGGTCTTTTCTTTTTTTTGATGAGAAAACTCTTGTTAAGTAAGAGATGAGGTATTTCAATGCTGTAGTTTATAAAATACTTTTTGGTAAGTTTTCTCTCTTGGTTTTTATGTAGACCATTGCAGTTGCAATAATGATGTAAAAGATCCATCAGTTTAAGTATTTGGTGTGGTGCATTTGTGTAGATGTGTATTGGACATTGAATGAATTAGGCTGATTCATTTCTGCATGTTTGGTACTCAAGGCTGATTACTTTTTTTTTCCATCTTTCAGGTGGTATGCAAGGCGTATAAGGACCGAGATGCAGAGGTAAGCATTTAAATTATTTTTAAAGGACACAAAGTTCATCACTTGTATGGTGAGAGACACTTTGTCTACATCTGTTTTGGTAATCTGCATATAAAAGGAGCCCAGCTTCTCTGTTCGTAATTCTTTATTCTGAAGAGTTTCTGCTGTTGTACAATAATCCAAATGGTACCGTTGGAAAGGTAATAATCCATTTAATTGGTTGGAAAGCTAAGAATCTATTTACTTGGAACCAAGATTTGTGTCCGTTTAATCATGAAGACTCCGTTTTAAGAGCCCATGTTTCCGGGATTGAGGCAGAAGAAGTGAGAGCTCAATCTTAAATGTAGCATTTCCAACGGTGACATTTGTTTTGGTTTGAAATTTTGTTTTGGTCTTCCTGTGACAGCAGGAACCCATCACAAGGACATGGAAGGAGCACACAAACAATAACAACCACAACTAGAACAGCACTCTATAGAGCGCATACCTTTGCCAGGCTGAACAGTTTACGTTTTGTATCCCACTTATAGGCCGGATCTGCACCCGGACCTAAACTAAAATCTTATCGGCTTGTTCTTGTTACCTAACCAACTCATCCACCAAGTTTTGTCATAATCCATATACTACTTATTGAAATATCATGCTATATATAGTTTTTTTGCTTTAAAAAGGTGAAGGTGAAGAATTGCTTCAAAAAAATTTTCTTTTATTTTAATTCTCGTATCTTAATCTGGATCCTCACCAAAAGCCAATAAATTCGTGCTTGTCGCACACCCAACATGTCCAACAACGTTCGTCCGAAGCCTTCCAGAACCTTTTGAGATAACCTGCTTACAGACGGGTGAAAACATAACCTTTGTCCACCTTTTGTGGCAGAGGTAATTACGTGTTATAAAATATCCTTTTGTCGTGTGTTTCACTCGATTTTACATTCTCATTGACACTCACAGATACACATGCAATTTGTGAAGTACAACTTGTATTTTTTAAACATACCAGTGAAGTGATAGAAGACATGCCTAGTACATGCATAATTGAAGTTATTCCTCCCCACCCCTCTTCCCTTTCCAATACCTCCTTCTTCCTTGCAACAAACAGCCTCCTTCCGTGCAGAGTATTGAAGATCTCTCTGATGGACGTGCCTTGCTCGCAGTGATAGAGCACTACACCAAACCGCTAGGTACCTTTTATTATATATCCCTGACCTTCGATTGTATTTGTGCTTAAGATTTGTGGGCATCTTTCTTTCTTGTAATTCTATAACATCCGTCACGAATGCCTGAACCTTTTTTTTTTTTCCCCTCCTATGCAGATTTGAGGCTCATGGAAGAGCACTAAAATGGAGGATTAAGAGTTAACATACTGATGGTGAGGCAATGGGGGAACAGGTTGACATGGGATATACGAATGAACAAGTGAGCAACCTGCCGGTTGGAGTTAGGTTCACAGGTTGAGTGGGTTAGCTGTGGTAGAAATGGTCTGACCTTTCAAAATGGTTCTGTATAATTTCAGTCATGCAGTTTACACAAATAGATGGTGAAGGAGGTGGGGTGGAGTGGTTTTCATCTCATGCTTATAAGGTGGGATGATAGATCGGATTATTTATATTTGAATACAAAAATCTCGGCTTGTGGCTTTGGATAAAATGGCAACCCAGTGACAATGGGGCCACAGTGGGACACAACCAAGCGGAGGGGAATAAAATACAGTAACCCGCATGTAAGTGGGTTTAATTACAGAGATATTGGGGATAGAAAAGATCATAGGTAAGGATTGGAAATGAAATGATTGTGCACCACTTGCTGTGAAGACTGGAAGGGAAGAATAGGACTGAACTGTATCTGGAGGGTAGTTCCACAAATGGGGGAAAAAACAAGTTTAGGAATGGCTTGATTCGGAAAGCCTGTATTTTGGGAGTTTAACCAGGAAGAAAAATCCACATGGGAGATATCTGTAATGTTGAGATATTGGCAATACCAAGAAAAACAACACCAGGAATATACATTCCCCCTCCCCCAATGCTTGGAAAGTTTTGATGTATTTAAAAAAAATTTTTTAACATGACATTAAAATTATTTCATTGTTAAAAATATGGGTTATAGTGAGATCCCTCATACGTTAAAATGGCTGTGTGCTACAGTGGGCCTGTAAGACAAAAAATATACTACTTATTTAAATGTCCATCTTTCCTCAGACAGACATAGTGGATCGTCTGTGTCTGAATGCCTTTGTCTCCTGGAGGACACAGCACAATCTCTTATTGGTCGGACCTGGCACCTGACACGTGCTGATTGGCTGCTTTCTTCAAATCGGCTAAAGGCATGTATGTCGGTTACTACTTATGGTGTCCATCTTTTCTTTCATCTCCAGTTGTAAACTTGTCTACTTTGTTTCCCATCAATTTGTTGCATCAACCAGTGAGACTTTTTGATTTTGGGTGGTGGGACTTGTTCTCACCTCTTCCAACATCATTTCTTTCCTCATCTCTTCCTGGTGTAGACTTTACCCTTTCTCTTCTTTTTGTGGTCCAGCCTTTTCCCCCTTCATGTACACCCCCCAAACCTTTCCACTTCATAACTCTTCTTTTTCCCCCCACCACACTGTCCCCCTCCCATTTTCCAATGCTTTTCTCCTTGCCACTCCCTTTCCTTGTTCATTCAATTATATAATGTGCTTCACCTCTCCTCCATACTCCATGTATTTCGTAGGTTAATATGCTCACCTGTGTGGCTGAAATCTTTCATGCTTTGGATGGTGAAAAGGAGGAACAAGAAAAGGAACAGGAGAAACAAGAAAAGGAAAAGGAAAGTGACAGTTCTCCTCCTCACACTAATTCTTCATCGCCCCTAAGTGGTTATCATGATGATGTGACAGACCCAGATAAGTCTTTGGAGTCAGAGAATGAAGTTGTCAGGGTGGCAAAGCACAATGGACAGGAAGACATTTCATCACAGCTCTCATGGTCATCAGAAGTGATAGGAAGCAGCAGGAAAGTCACAGCAGGAAATCGCATAACTCGTGATAACCCAGTTGTGTCTCCAGGAATGGCATGCAAAACTGGAAATGATGCCACAGAAGTAACAAATGGCCTACATGATGATGAGTTTTCTGCAGCAGTAACAAGGCTAAACACAGAGGTATTGAAGCGCCAAAAAGAGCTTGATGAGCTAGTCATCACAGCAACAGTGCTGGGGCAGAAAGACGGTGTGGACTTGAGCCAGAATCTTGAAATTCTGAACAATCGAGCAAGAGAAGTAGGCACTGAGGTGACAAGGTTGCTGAAGAAACAAAAAGAAGTGATGGAAATGTGGGGTACAGGTTTGGAACAAGGACGAGGTCATGGTCGTGGCCAAGGTCGTGTCCCAGCACGCCTCCTCCGGCGGATGGGCCGTGGACGAGAACCGCAAAATCTCAAAGCAACACACGGTCGTCAAGCGGTGCTCTCGGTCTCTACCCCCGACCTTCGAACTGGTGCTGGTGAATCGTTGATGAAACCTACGGTTAGTTCTCTTCAAAGATCAAGGCTTAGACCTGCAAAATCCAGTGGGAACCTTCTTCTACCTGAACTTCGGATGCCAGTGAAAAGCTCTTCACAGTCAAGATTGCATCTGGGAAGAGACAGCAAATTAACAGATGCTCGTTCTCGAAGGTCCAACTCTCCAGCTAAAACTCTTCATCGACGGGGAAGAGCAGGAGATGGAGCAGAGAGAAGGTGGGAATAAATGTGGGTATAAATGGGTATAAATTAAACAAATTCAAAGCGATCACAATTGAATGAATTTTTTGAGATTTCTTGTGGCACTGACTTTTTCTGGTTAAGTTGAGGCATTTCTCTGTGTCAATAATATAACTTTTAGGAAATGTACATTACTGCTTTTTGTGAGAGGCGAGTGAGTGAGGCCTCAGGGAAGTACGTTTACATTTTACGACTGAGTAAATCTGCCTGATGCAACATGTAATGAAAGCTAGATTGCTGAGACATTTTGTTAGGCACTGTTAAGCGAGACTTTGAGGTGGGAGTTTTTTTTATTACCGTATTTTTTTTGGTGTATAACTCTACCCTCCCCCCCCCCCCCCCCGGAAGTGCGGTCCTCGACTTGTTCTCAGACTCGACTTATCTATGGTTTAAGACATTGAATTGCATATAATAATTTTTTTTGCAAAGTATATTTTCTGAAATAAATTGTATAATTGTTAATTTAAAACACTACAGAAATCATTGCCCAGAACATTTGCCATTTGGGTGAGCAATTAAACATTAATCTGCTCACTGATACACGTGAACTTATCCAATCAATCAATAACTATAAAGTTCATTGAACACGATTTTTCTGTGTTAATAAGCGTTTAAGTGTATACAGGAGGGCCTTGCCATTCATGAGGGTTGCATTCCTGAAAATCCCCATGAACCACAATTCCACGCTGTGCAAACTTAGAGGGTAATGGGGAAAATAGGGTTCGGAATTTCAACTTTAAAATTTGTCCAAACCATACCCTTAATTAACATGTTTGTGCATTGTTTTTGTACTATTATTTTCATGAATAAATATTATTAAGAACATAAAATAAAGTCTAATTTTCCATATTGAGGACATAAAATAAACTCTTATTTTTCTGTATTAAGGACATGCATAAAGTATTATTTTCCTGTATTAAGGATATAAAATATAGCATAATTTTCCTGTATTAAGGATATAAAATAAAATATTATTTTCCTGCATTGAGGATATAAAACATAGTATAATTTTCCTGTATTAAGGATATAAAATAAAGTATTATTTTCCTATATTAAGGACATAAAATATAAGGTTGTCGATCCAGTCGGTAAAAAAAATTTTTATTTTTATTTTTAGAAATTTGTTCTACCCTTATTATCAGTTTTTCCGTCTATGTTTGTCTGTCTGTTTGTCTGTTCGGTCCAGTGCTCCGTTAATACAATGGCGATTTTGATGAAACTTGGTTGGTAGGTTCATACCATGACCTAGTTGTGTGCAAATGAGAACCGTTGCTATGGACACCACCGTTGCCAAGCAACAGGACTTTGAAATTTTTGAAAAATCATAAAAAATTAATTTTTTTCAAAAATCGGGCCACGAGCGACTATGGGCAGTACATTCAGCCATATTGTCAAAAATTTCCAGCTGAATCCTATGAAAACTGTCGGAGAAGATAGACTTTGAATGAACTCTGGTCGAAAACAATAAAAAAACGAAGTTCGTAATATCTCAGAGACTATGAGTCAGATATACATGAAACTGGTATGGTAGGTTCATGGTATGTCCAAGTTATGTGGGAGAAAGAACCGTTGTTATGGACCCCTCCGTTGCCTAGCAACGGCCGAAAAACCTCTAAATGTGGGGGTATTTTAACGAAAAAACCATCTGCAGCATTAACCCTTGAAGCTAGAATCATGAATTTTCTTGTGCTTAATCCTCAGGTCATTCCCCATCGAACAGGCCCATTGTGTCAGGTTCTATTGGGTAGGCGACTACCCATGTCTGCCTACCAGCTTGTAGTATTATTTTCCTGTATTAAGGACATAAAATATAGTATTATTTTCCTGGATGAAGGATGTAAAGTTTTATTTTCCTGTATTAAGGACGTAAATAAAGTATTATTTTCATGTATTCAGGACATAAAATATAGTATTAAGGACATAAAACATCGTATTATTTTCCTGTATTAAGGATATAAAATATGGCATTATTTTCCTGCATTAAGGACATAAAATATAGCATTATTTTTCTGTATTAAGGATATAAAATATAGTATTATTTTCATGTATTAAGGACATAAAATATAGTATTTTCCTGTATTAAGGACATAAAGTATTATTTTCATGTATTAAGGACATAAAATATAGTATTATTTGCATGTATTAAGGACATAAAAAAGTAATATTTTCCTGTACTGTATTATTATTTTGTATGCAGCCTTCGGCTGCTGGTTGCATCATCTGGATGTATTTTAACAGGTGAAAAGGTTTGCCTGCATGTACACAACCACTTACACTCTGAAACCCTACAATAGAACAAGCAAGACATGGAATAAGAAGCTGTGGTGTTAATATAACCTCTTTCCTGGGAGTTTACTATCATTTTGTGTGCAGCCTATGGCTGCTATTTGCATCATTGCTGGCAGCACAGCTGTGCCACTGATGCCGTACCCCCAGTTTCCATTAAGCTGTTATGCATTTTGCCAACATCGGAAAGATGACAGGCTGAGTCAACCCACCTTTTATTATGTAACGGCCCTACATGGGCTCAAACTCAAGACCTTAAACCAGCCAACTTAACAATAAAGCTAACACCAGGCTCATTTGCTGTATTCAGGATGTAAAATAAAGTTTAACTATTTTCTTGAGTTATTAAGATCATGAAACTTACCTTTTAATAATAACGATCATGTTCTATGAACACTTTAGGAGATTGAGGCTTTATCGATGACCATAGAACGCAGTGTAAATCAGTATCGTACACACATAGCCATATTAGTGTCCTTTTCTTCACACCAAGACATATGTCACGCCCTCTCATACTATGTATCAATACATTGCATTGTTCTTGGATGTACGTATTATGGGGACAATTTGTGTTCTACAGTGTTCAAGTATATAATTCTGTATAAATAAAGGTTTAAAGGTGCATAAATAAATTCTGGGGTTTACCGCCATTTTCCCCAGTGTCTATTACACCACCCTATCTAACACCTTACATTAGTTCTTCACGCATGTTATTTGTGTAATTTATAACATCCTTAAAAACAGCAAGGTTCCTGTTTGGAATGATTTTCTGTTTTGTTTGACTGCCAGACAGAGTAAAAATATTATCTCACTCCTCTCTGTGCATGTGCGATCAGGACGAATTCTGAGACGATGTATGCTGAAACGACAGACTTGGCTTCCTATTCATGTTCCAAATTGTATTCAAAATATAACATTCAATTTAAATAAGTTATGTCTTGATCATAAACTGATGATCAGAAACTGATAAAAAGGAAGGATGGATGATTGATAACCGATTAATTAACCTTGCTTTTCACTTCACGTGTGCGGGGTCGTGAGCACATACTCACCAATTACGTTTGAGCCATCCCTTTCAATCCTATTCATGTGTCTATCCTTACTATTTCATCTCAAAATGCCTCCTGTAAAGTCACAAAAGTCATACACGGCTGCTTTTAAGTTGGAAGTTGTTAAGTTCGCTGAGGAAAATGGTGAAAATATGACTGCGCACTGGAAATACATTGTCAGCGAGAAATATGGTTGGGACCGGCGTAAAGTGAAGGATACCTTACAGACTACTAATAAAACCAAGAAGGCTAATCGCTGGTGCAAAGTAAGGTGGATAAACATTGAGTGCTTGTTTTACAATGTCAGGTGTTCATTTTTTTTTATTAAGGAGTAGTGAACTGTGACAAAATGTAATGTGCTATGAGCCATTGCTGATAATGATTCTGCAGCTTGTTTTAAATACTGTATCTCTATATGATAAACCTGTTGAAAAAATTATTTACATTCCTAATTCATTTGAAAGGTTGTTCCATAAAGTGGTTAAAAAAAATGCATAAAATTCCTCATAAATGTTCATGGCCCTGGAAGAACCATCGTAGATAACGATACGTCGTAGTTGATTTACCTTTGTCTTGTCCTCCAAATTGACTTGTCTATGAATGAAAGGAAGAAAAATGAGAAAAATTATGTAATTTGATTTGTACTCCATATAGACTTGTACACCTAAAAATATGGTAAATCATCAGGCCAGTCCCAAATTGTGTAGAAATGTCAGGAATTGTAAAAGAGAATAACTTGGTCTGACAGCTTGGCACGGCGGTAGCGTACTTGTCTTTAACCTGTCTAGTATGGGTCTGTTTCTCAGCCTGACTCTAAACTGTCTGATTGGTGCCATCTGCAAAGGTGAAGTCAACCTGGTTTTTTTCCTGTCCCCTCATATTAGTTTGTGGATGTTAAAGATCCCACGGTGTCTTTCCTGAAGAGTAGGTGAGGTATCTGGCATTTGACAAATTTAGAAACTGGCAAAATTCCTTCCACTTTCAGTCGATTATCAGGCCTGCTCAGCTCGTTCGTGAAAAGATTTTGGCAAAAACATTTCCCAGCAGACACAATGAGATGGTGCGAATAATTGAGGTCATTGAAGAAATAGGAGACTGTCAGGAAGTGTGACTTTATCCCAGGTGGCTTTGTTGTTTTGCTGCTTTACCTCCTCGCAATATATCCATTCCTGTTCATGTTTGTTCAATTCAATTCTCTCATAGCATTTGGTCTTCTCTGCCCTGATCAAACCCAAATTTAATTTAAAGATCAAACCCATTGGTGGGAGCATATTCTAAACATCGGTATGTTGTAGAATAAATAATTGTTAATCACACCTTGTGAAATGTACTTGCTTTCAGTGTAGACTTGAGAGAACGTGCAGAGGAAGATGGCAACTCCATGGAACAATACAACGGACTCAACTTGGCACCAGGTACAAATATAAAGGATGGGTTGGATGAGCAGAAGTTGGGGTGCTTGGAATGAGGAAAGCCTGGTTGGTGTCACAAAAAAACTATCGTTTATTTCCATTGTGTAGCTCCTCGTAGATTTGGGCCTTCAAAAGGTTCGAACCGCCAGCTGATTGCCAATGCACTCACCCACTGCTGTTTGCCTTGTCCGTCCGATTCAAAACTTCGCAATCAGAGTTTGCAGGTAATTACAGCTCTCTATAAGCATGTTTGCTCACTTCCAACACGAGTTGTCATGGCTTTCACTCTGCAGGCCTTTGTTAAAATAACAACTTTCAAGCTCATGCAGCTAAAGTCTATAATATTGTCATTAGTCTCACAATATGGAGGACAATGCCTTCTTCTGTCTTTGCAGGCTCTGACAGTGAGCGATGCTCCTCACTTCTTGCTGCTGCTACGTGCACCATCTTGTCGCTTCCGTGCACTCTATGCCATGTGGCCTCTCACCCCTGGCCCCGCGTTGCGATTGGTAGGGAATGGGCCAGTCACCGTCTGGACCGAGGTAATTGGCATGAGCAGATGCTGCTCACATATGCCAAACTTTTGCCAATTAATGGAATCCTGCTTTGTTTTGTTTTCTTTCCATAAAATGTATGTACATAAAGTGAACAATATAGCTTTCTTTCTCTCCATCCCATGAATCATGCTCATAGTGGCCAGGGTTAAAGTCAATTGATGCACACAATTATATTTTTATCATGTGCATGTGTGAAGTTGTGGAATTAATTGTCTATTATTCAATTCCTTAATATCCAAGGACACTTCTGACTGGTTATTTTGCCTCTTGAATTTGTGTACTGTCAGACACAGCCTATCACTCGTTCTGTTATTCCTTGACCACAGATGGGTTACCAAACTTACAAATACAGTTCTGCACAGAAAACCTTCCATCCTGCACTGGCACGCTCCTTGTCTCAAGCCATAGATGCCTTCTCCTTGTAGATTTCGCAGAGGGATGAAGTTCTTCGAAACTCCTCTTATTGCAGCAAACTCAAAAACATATTTGATATCCTACAGTATCCCTCCACACTCCTCTTCATTCAAACCTACTGCCCAGCTCTTGGTAGAAGAGGCACAACCTGCACAATATATTCCCCCTCCCTCCCCCCCCCCCAGGTTCATATCTATTTGAAGGTACAATGTAATATACAGCAATGCACAATGAGTTTGAGTGTGTACAAATTATTCTTTACTCTACTGGTTTGAATGATCGATTGTGTGTTTGTAATGAGTGATTAATTCCTCTTTCCTCGTTTTATGCCTCTCGGCATGCTTGGTGTATTTAAAAATAAAAAAATAAAAAATTTATGAGACAGGATGAGGAACCATCAACCAAGAGCTCCTCTCTGAAATCATTATGGATTTTTGCATCCAGTGTATGTATGGCAATGGTTTTCTTGTTCATCAAATGGGCTTGTTCTTTGCTCTTAAATTAACTCCAGTGGTGAGAGTTAACAGCAGGTGCCAAAAAAACATTTTGAAGGTTTGTTGTCCCATTGAAAAATAAATTCCCTATTTTGCACTTAATAGCTCATTTCAGAAATGCATGAAAATGAGAAAATGCTTTGGGTATGAATTTTTATACCAAATAATTCCTTCCTGCAATGATTTGCTTTTATCTGGATGAATACCTGCTTGTAGCATGGACTATTTTTTATTATAGATAATAATGATATCTATGACTACTTCTGTTGTGTATCATCTCAGATGTCAATCTTCTTCGTCTCTTGATGCCAAGTAATTTTCTCATTACCTCCGCCACCGAAGGTGGGCGGAGGTTATGTTTTTACCCGTCTGTCTGTTTGTCTGTGAGCAGGATGTCTCAAAAAGTTGTGGAAGGATTTGGATGACATTTGGTGGACAGGTTGGGTGTGTGAGAATGAAGAATTGCTTTGATTTTGGGAATGATCCGGATCCGAGAATTGTTTTAAGTGATTCTTCACCATTGCGTGATCGGGATAAAATCACATATAGCATGATATCTCAAAAAGTTATTGATGGATTCGGACGAAACTTCGTGGCCAGGTTGGGTATATGATGATGACAAATTTTTCTGGATCCAGATACACGGAGTTTTTGTATTTTTTTTTTTTAAGTGGTTCTTCACCATTGAGAGATGGGGCCAAAAACAATATATAGCATGATATTTCAAAATGTTGTGGATGGATTATGACAAAACTTGGTGGATGAGTTGGAAGATGACAAGAACAAACTAATTCAATTTTGGTTCACAGGACCAGATCAGGCCTATCAGTGGGATACAAAACATAAACTGTTCAGTTGTTTTGCAATCAAACAAATACTTTGATCACCTGTTTTTTATTTATTGATATTTGTTTTGTATCAGACCAAAACGAGACGTAAATATCTGTGAACTTTTGAGATTATAAACTGTGGTTGAAATATGGAGTAGTTCAATTAACTTTACCACACAACGAAAACTTCTAAATTATTTAAACTACCTTAACATTTTTCCTTGCATCCATTTTGAGTTTATCATCAACAAAGTAGGAAGGTTTTGTTGAGGGGAATAAGAGGTTCAGTGACATTTTGCTTATGGGGATTAAGGAGGATGTTTGAGGAAACACGACCCAAAAGGTTGAAGCCCAAGGCATATTGCATTGACATTACAGGCAGGTCAGTAGCATCTGCCTTTTACCGCCTCTCCTCCGTTCTTGCTCCCTCCGCGCTCTGTCCTCCAATCCTCCAGAATGCACGTATTCTCCCAGTAACCTCTTAATTAAAGTACTCAAAAGCGAGTTTGACTGAACATCCTCAACTCTTTTGTTCTTCTCTTCTCCCATTTGTAGACGTGCCTTCCGGAGACTTCTTTATCACACTTCCCACCATGGCTTCCCTAAAAATTGCCGATGTTGGGTTGTGTGTGTGTGTGTGTGTTATTCACCTACCCCACTCCCCCCCCCCCACCTCTCTATCTTTCTCTCTCTCTCTCTCTCTCTCTCTCTCTCTCTCTCTCTCTCTCTCTCTCTCTCTCTCTCTCTCTCTCTCTCTCTCTCTCTCTCTCTCTCTCTCTCTCTCTCTCTCTCTCTCTCTCTCTCTTCCATCCTTGCTCTACCCCCTCCCAATACAGTGCAGCATCCTCCTCCCACATTTCCTCTCTCTCTCTCTCTCCCCCCTCCCCTCTTTCTCTCTGTCTGTCTCTGGACATATCCGGATGGTGATTATATCTGGACACGCCTGAGCGGTGTTTGTCTCCGGGCAGTATTTATGTCTGGACAAGAGTTTGTCTCCAGACCATGTTTATATTGTGACCGGTAGAAAATAGATTTCAGACACTATTTTGTTTCCATATTCACTGTTATTCCATGCAGAATAATTTTGATGAAAGGGGATTAATTGTAATTGGCACTGCACCACACGTCTGCCTTCTCTTCCTCTTACCTCACACTGTCTTCCCTTCCCCCTCCCTCCTCTCTCCTTTCCCCTCCACCTCTTAACTTTCCCTGCTCTCTCTCCCCCACCCTCCCTCCCCCCTTTAGTACTACCATCAGCAAAGCGACGGGTGGTATTTACGAGTTTCAAAATAAAATCAGCCATTCCTCTACATTTCCTCTGCTGGGTTGTGCTTTTAACAGCAAAGATTCAACCTTGAGCACCAAGGAGCTTTCAAAAGACCTCTGGAATAAAGTTTTGGAAAGGCACAGATCAGGAGATGGATATAAAATATTTCAAAGGCCTTTATTATACTTTGGAGCACAGTCAAGACAATCATTAAGAAGTGGAAGGCGTATGGTACCACCAAAGACCCTGCCGAGATCAGGCTATCCCTCCAAACTGGATGACCAAGCAAGGAGGAGACTTGTCAGAGAGGCCACCAACAGGCCAATGGCAACTTTGATAGAGCTACAGGACTTTATGGAAAGACTGGTCACTGTGTACAAGTGACAACAATATCTCAAGCACTCAACAAGACTGGCCTGTATGGTAGCGTGGCAAGAAGCTAGCCATTACTCAAAAAAA
The DNA here is from genome assembly GCF_056783735.1 of Eptatretus burgeri. NCBI lineage: Eukaryota > Metazoa > Chordata > Myxini > Myxiniformes > Myxinidae > Eptatretus > Eptatretus burgeri. The sequence goes on from NC_140964.1 coordinate 48,779,285, forward strand.
AAAAAAAAAACACCAGAGATTCTGAAGCAATGTGGCAAAAAGTTCTGTGGTCTGATGAAACCAAGATGGAACTTTTTGGCCTGAATGCAAAATGCTACATTTGGCGCAAACCCAACAGAGCACTTCACTGAAACAAACCATCCCCACTGTTGAGCATGGTGGTGGCAGCATCATGTTATGGGGATGTTTCTCATCAGCAGGGACTGGGGCACTTGTCAGGATAGAGAGGAAAATGGAAGGAGGAAAATCCAGAAAAATCCGAGAGGAAAACCTGCTGCCTTCTGTAAGAAAGCTGAAATTGGGATGGAAGTTCACCTTTCAGCATGACAATGACCTGAAGCTTCAATGGAGTGACTCAGGACCAAAAATTTCAATGTCCTTGAGTGGCCCAGTCAGAGGCCCGACCTAAATCCAATCAAAAATCTGTATCATGACTTGAAGATTGCTGTCCATCAATGCTCCCCACACAACTTGACTGAGCTTGAAAATTTTTGTACAGAAGAATGGGCAAATATTGGGCAATCAAGGTGTGTAAAGTTGGTCGAGACCTATCCCAACAGTCAGCTGTAATTGCTGTCAAAGGTGCTTCCACCAAGTATCAACTTGGGCGTGGTGGGCACTTATCCAACCAAGATATTGCAGTTTGGTATTTTTAATTTTCTAAAATTTGTAGAATTTGTTTTTCATTTGGAAGTTGTGGGTTGCGAAGTGTAAATAAAGGTGGAAAAAGTCTGATATAATGCAAATTAATTCCAGGCTGTAAGGCAACAAAAGGTGAAAATTTTGAAAGGTGTAGACTTTCAATCGGCAAAAATACCATTCCAATGTGATAGCCAGTTAAGACGAGGAAAGGCGGATATGCAACACTGACGTGCACACACGGTCTTCTGCCCGGCGGACATCTAATCATGGTAACGCGCTTGCAAGCTTTTGTACCTGGCGTACTTCGACAAAAACAGCTCATCATAAAAACTACCACGGGAGTAATTTGCGTAATCGTTGTCATAATGCGTTATTGCGTTAGCATCACACCCCATCTGGATGAATTTGGTTAAGAAACGAATCAGCACATCGGAATGGCACCACAATTCCTTATAAACGCTGCATGCCTTTCTCATGATGGGCGTGGGTCATTACAAAAATACTTATTTCTGTAAAATAAGAAAGTTTCATAAATATATATATATATATATATATATATACATGTATATCTACATATATATACATGTATATCTACATATATCTACATGTATATCTACATATATCTACATGTATATCTACATATATATATATATATATATATATATACATGTATGTCTACATATATATACATGTATGTCTACATATATATACATGTATATCTACATATATATACATGTATATCTACATATATATACATGTATATCTACATATATATACATGTATATCTACATATATATATATATATACATGTATATCTACATATATATATATATATATATATATATATATATATATATATATATATATATATATATATACATGTATATCTACATATATATATATATATATATATACACATGTATATCTACATATATATATACATGTATATCTACATATATATATATATATATATATATATATATATATATATATATATATATATATATATATATATATATATATATATATATATACATGTATATCTACATGTATATCTACATATATATATATATATATATATATATATATATATATATATATATATATATACATATATATATATATACATGTATATCTACATGTATATCTACATATATATATATATATATATTACATGTATATCTACATATATATACATGTATATCTACATATATATACATGTATATGTATAGGTGACCAGCTGTTTTGAATACCTGGAGGGAAGAGTCGGATTGAAGAGTGCGTTGGAGTTTGTTCCAAAGGCAGGAAAAAGAGGAATGAAAGAATGAAGTTGAGCAGTGATTCGTGTTTTTGATCGTTTTACCAGAAGGGGGTTGTTGGTGGACCTTGAGCACCCTGCAAAAATATGGAGGGGGGGTGGCGAGACAGAGGCTGGGGGGGGCATATCACAGACAGAGGCGGGGGGGGTGGCGAGACCCGAGAGGAAACGGTGAAAGACAGAAAGACCACCGACCTGACCTGCTTGCAGTGAGAGAGTGAGAGACCCAAAGACTCAGAGCATGGGTTTTGGAAACAACTCTCCCCAAATAACCTCGCAAGTACTCCACCAGGGGCGCGTCTCTGAGCATCTCCAGCCGGTGCTCAGCATGGCAGCTCCAGGGTGAAGATTCCATTTAAAATTTTTGTCATTTCAATTTTGTAATTGGGCTTAATTTTAGAGTATCTCAAGGTTATGGCATTTGTGGAAATGAAATAAAGCCATCAACGCTGGTGTCTCCAGCCTTTTAATAAGTATTGCAATGTAACCAGCGATTCATAAGTACTGTATTATGATCAGGTATTCGATGATACTGTATATAAGGAAAGTGAAAAAAAACCAAAAACGTCATCGTTAAGAAATCATTGTGGCCTGTTCCAACTCGAGGCATTGTTAAGCAGGCCGAAGAAAATGGTGAATGCAATGTCAAGGCTCCAGCGAGGTAACCGAGGATTCACCTTAAGACCCCATTGAGAGAAAGGTGGCCAAGGATGGGCCTGATAAGTGAAATAATTAAATAAGGCCGTTAATTATCTTCAAAAGGGGTGTTTTAATTAACCCAAACACCCAATTTTCATTCATGCACTGCCTTTATTTGTATGCAAAGTTTCAGGGTGCTCAATTTCATGGTTTCGGAGTTATGGGGGAGACGCACTGACTGAGTGACACACAGTGACATTTATTCATATAGATTATAAATACAGATTATTCACGAATCCCTTTATTTTGGCTTTGTTTAGACAATAGACAGGCAGGTGACTCTTATTTTCTCCAAGTCACCTGTCTGTTTTGTCATCGGTGGCAATAGTAACAATTGTATGAAGATGTCTCTGTTGGAGGTAGTTGTAGATTTGTAGTTTGGCTTGGTGTAATTGTTTATTTGATTTGTTGTGGGATTGAGATGGAAAAATGTCAAAGATGTTGTGATGGCAATCTGTAAAAGGATTGTGGTGTCATTCCTTCCTACCTTCTTTGGTTGTATTTTGGGTCCCTACATGTTTTTTTCATTTAAAAAAAAAAGGTTTTTTCACTTGTTTAACTCTATTTTTCTTGATCTGGATGCCAACGACATCATATCCAGTAAATTATTTTGAGGGGCATTTACATGAGAACCCCCTGACCCCCCACCCCCCTCAATGATATATATCGTACAAGTGTCTTCCCTCGTTCCCTTAATATCCCATCCAATATTCCCATCCCTCTTGTCTTCATTCAGACATTCTGCTCCACTGTTGTCCTTCACTTTTGCAATCATCTATTTATTTTGTTCAACAACAGGGCAGAATTTTTCTTTTCCCTCTCACCTTTCTCTGCTCCTTCCCTTCTATTCTATCCCCAAGCTCCTGTAATCCTATATCATCCCAATCTTCCTTCCCCTCTCTCACAAACTCTGCTAACCTCCTTTCCTTCTCCTACTGTCCTATTCCTCAATTTCCTCCCTATCTATACATACCCAATAAAGATATATCTCCATTCATATCCTCTTCTTTTCTTTTTCTCAATGTTGGCATTTCCAATTTAAATTTCCTTCCTCACCAACCCTCTCTGTACGTGTAATAAATAGATACCTTAAAAGGGGTCACAAGATCACATCTATTGACACAAGGAAGAGGTACTGCACAATTTACTTGAACAAGAGTAACCATACAGTATATGTAAAGGTGAATTTGGAATGCTCTTTTCAATAACCGGTATGATCCCCTGTAAATCTCAATGACAACATCAGCAGACTGTTCTGGGCCTTTTTCCACCGTAAATTATGTATTTTGTTGTACCTTGCAATCCACAACAAATTTTTATTTTTTTTTTAGATCGAGTTTTACAGGAAACTGTGTTTTACGGGGGAGTTTCCCTCTCCATGTATGTGTAAATACCATTCAACAGGTTGTGGGGCACTGCGGTTGTACTTTGTTTTAAATACGATAAAAAATATATTATGTTTATATGATACTGGTTGACAGGATGGCCTAGATCTAGAAGTATGCACACTAGCCTCTGAGCCGTCTACCATGGGTTTGAATCCCGACCCAGCTACAAACTGTCATACTGGTGTTTCACAAGCAGGGTGATTCATCAATGTGTGTTGTGTGTCGTCACACATCAATGTGTGTTGGATGGGGCGTTAAATGGTCTGCCAGCATTCGTTGGTTTTACATTAAAGATCTCATAATGTCGAGCTATCGCTGGCACCATGGCACAACTAGTCGAATATCAGGTCTGGCCAGTGGGTTGGTCAAGAATTGGGCCAAGCTTTCCTCGGATGACCCCACAAGAACATGGGATAATCGTGGCCAAAAAGAATCCTTGCTGGAAATCGACGCGCTCCTCTTCCATCGTTTTCCCTGTTTGTGGATGTTCATGAACACAGACATTGACAAGTGGCAACCATCCGTTGTTCAATGGTGTAATTGCTTGTATCAATCACCCATGGTTAAATTCACTCAATCTGTAAAAAGCAAACGAATTAACACTTTGCACCCAATGGCAATGTTCCAATTTTTACAAGTATTTGCAGTCCAAAGCATTGTGGCCACCCTGCAGATAGCGAGCACCGAGGAGTGCGATATAGTTGCAGTAAGTAGACTTGGTTTAACGAGGGTTGAATAGAATTCGAAGACTGCAAGATGTGATAGGAAAGGGAAGACAGGACGAGGTGTGGAAATCTGGGTAAAATACAATATTGTATTGAAAGAGAAGAATCGGTGAATAGTTTGATATTTCATGACAAATCTGCTGTTATATCATTTATAAAAAACTAAGAATAATAAGGGCTCAAGAACGTCACCTTGGGACTCCTGATTCCATTGGAATAACATCAGAGGATGTGCAATCTCCAGAGCTTTTTCATGAATCACCATCCAAAAAGAGTAATGGTTGCAAGAATTATTTCTGCAGGATTAGATAAACTCCAGTCCTTGATGGTGCTGCTTCTCTCTCACTGGCTTCGTCAAGCAGAAGATTGAGGGATGAGGAAAATGATTGAGAATTAATGACCACACTGTGTTCACAACCTGCGAAGCAAAAAAAAAAAAAAGCATGCAGGTCAGCAGAAGCTGACAGACTTATTATGTTAGGCCCACCAGAAAATCAAGATGGCAACCATATCATTTTGGGTGGGTGGAGTCAAACGACAGATGTAGGTGTGGTCCAGCAGCTGTCCGACCAATGGGTGCACACTTCAAAACTCGACCCCCCCCCCCAACAAAAACAACAGCAACACGAAGCTCTTGTCGACCTGCGATGTGGAGGGCTCGGTAGTCTTCTTCTTCTTCTGCCACGCACCTGAACTCAAGGTTACAACCAAAGACGGAAAATACCAAAGACGGAAGTCCAAAATTCCACCATATCGGAATAAATCGATCGTCCTTGACTCTGAAGTATGACTAATGCTGCACCTCCTCACACGATCATACAAGCCATTTTCGCTCGAAATTGATTGTTAGTTTTGTGGTCACAGCGAGTTAATAATTAATTGAATCATTACACCGCCAGAAAAGGCCGCACGTTACACCGCCAGAAAAGGCCGCACGTTACACCGCCAGAAAAGGCCGCACGTTACACCGCCAGAAAAGGCCGCACGTTACACCGCAGGACTTGGTTTCGTTCAAAAGAGCAAACACTGAAGGACTAATGTCATGAAACATACGGTTAGTATTTATTAATTTATTGCTTTTACCTAAGACGGCAGTGCTCACGTGACGATAATTTTGCCATGAACCATGTGCTTTGTGATGTCATAAAAATAATAATATGAGTTTCCTTACAAGGAGCTTTAATACAAAAGGAGGCCATTAGGCACACCGAAACCTGCGCTATGATTACCAACTTATCGGTCTTTGGCCGTGTTCAAACCTTAAAATAAATACCCCCCCCCACAACCCCGTAAATAAATAATAATTATAAAAAACATACAACTCCAAATTTAACCACTTTCACTCAACCAATAAGAGACGCGGTTTGAGGTTGCCATGGATACCTTGGGCGTCACCAGTAAATAAATGGATGCATCATCAGCTTCAGGAGGGATGGTTTGGTGGTTGCTGCGTTTTGTTGGGGTTTCTATGATGCTCTCAGTAAAATCAGGTTAGAATCCGGTAATGCACGCAATGGTGGCATATCTTGTGCCGTGGGCGTCATCGAGTGGGTTTTTCTTGTCTCATGGGTTCAGTATGTTCGGAATCCGGGGCCGAACTCGGGTTGTGTCTTCGTGTTGATCGGATTAGCGATACGTGTGTTTTTGTTATTCTTCTCGGTATGCTTTGGAATTTGAGCAGCTGCTACTTTAAGTGCGGGGTAGTTGTTGTTTTTTTTTTTTTTTGAATGTCTGGCGTTTTTAAAATTAATAACAAAAAAAGCAATCCGATCACGTGGTGTAACGGACTGTCGGGTAAGGATTTAATTTCACAGAAAAAAACCGGTTGTAATTTGGAATATCCATTATCACCTCAGCCTGATGCGTTCGATCAAAGTGTTTGTGGTTCTGGGGGCATCATGTTTGATGAACGGCCCTGGGGGCAGCTCTCTGAGTGCGCGAGCGATCGGAATCCAGGCCGGAGCACGAGCCTGTGTGGACATTTTGGATGTGGTGATTGTACCAGTTTACATACTAATACACCACCACCGAAGGTGAAGCAGGTTATGTTTTAATCTCCTTTTCTGTTTGATTGTTTGTCTCTCTGTGTGCAGGATATCTCAAAAAGTTGTTGACGGATCCGGATAAAACTTGGTGGACAGGTTGGGTGTGCGGCAAGGACGAACTGGTTCGATTTTGGTGAAGATCCGGATACGATTACTAGGATTTTAAAAGTGATTCTTCACCATTGAGAGATGGGACTCAACAAGCTCAAATGAGCTAAGATCCTCGTCCTCAATGATGACATCATAAAAACGAATATTACGTCATTGTGATGTATCAAGTTTGCGATAAATTATCTGTGCTAATGCCCGGCTTGATTCCCGCAAACAAAATTCAAACAGCTTGCCTAGTTTCGGAGATAATGGTATAGGCGATTTCCATTAGCGGCGATATTATGACGTCACCTTTTTTTTCTAGGAAGAATTTCCAAAATCGAAGATGGTTACTGCCTGCGCGTGGGCTTTCTGCATATACATGGCAAGTTTCACGAAGATCCGATGAAAACTCTGGGTTGTGAAACAAAAAATAGGAATGACGTCATAGTGATGTATCATATGTGCGGTAATTCATCTATGATAATGCCCTGTTTGATTCCCGCAAACAGAATTCAAAAAGCTTGCCTAGTTTCGGAGATAATTTTTTAGGTGATTTCCATTTGCGGAGATATTTTGACGTCATAACTTTTTTTTCTAGGTGGAATTTTCAAAATCGGATATCGTTACTGTCTGCGCAGGGTATTTTTACATATATATGCCAAGTTTCAGGAAGTTTCGATAAAAACTGTAGGCTGTGAAACAAAAACGTCCACAAGAAGAAGATGAAGAACAACAACGTGAGTAAGACTTAGAGATCCTCCACGAGGATCTAAAAACGATATATAGCACAATATCTCAAAAATGTATTGGGTTCGATATGTTCCACTGGATCGGGCACGACGTGGCAGAGGTAGGCGCTCTACCGAGTGTGCCACACTGAGTTAAAACGGCGCCACACCGCCGACGATTATCTCCAAAATGCAATGGGTGTGTTTGACGGTGTAGGCCTCATGTCCCCGGAGCATTCTGGATATGCATAATTCAAACGATGCATCAAGTGACTGCAATACTGCACGCAGATCGAGATGTAAATGACGAGGTGTTGATGTGCACATTGCAGTCACATGCCTTACAATCCCTGCCACTCTCCTTCCCCACTAGTATACTTAATGCACGTCATTGGGTTTCTTTGTAGAACCTTTCACTGTTTAAGAATTTATTTCTTTTTTAAAGTTAGGATTTTCTGACATTCATTTATTTGAAAAAAAATTTTCCTGGCTTTTAAATCCCCCCCCCCCCCCCCGATTGCATCAAACCCATAACTTGTCAGAGTCCATCATGGCAGATGAGAAGCAAGCTGCTTTTTAAGCCATCCAACATGCATACAGCTTCTCCACATCATCATCAACCAGGAGATGCAAAACCCACCCTGATCGGAACAGCCAAATACTACTAGCCAGGAAAGACGAGACAATTTGGAGCACCTGTACCTTCTTAGGAGACTGCTCCAACACCTGTAGGAGACTGCTTAGGCAGCACCAACACTCTGTGTAGAGTATGGTCCCAACCTCCTCCTCTCCTGTACCTTCAATAGATTGAGGGAGAGGCAACCTCCAAGTCATCTGATGAACACCAAGATCTCAAACAAGCCACCTTTCTCTTGTATACCCATGTCTGACACGGTCATCCTCAACAGCTGGTGGGGTTTAGCTTCTGCATAGACACATGGAGTCTCTGGTGGTCCAATCTGTCTGTAGTGTCACAGACTGCTGATGACCTTATGGAGGAGTGATATCAACCACTTTCCTAGGGGCTGCAGGAAGCTGCAAAAGTTGGGGCAAGATGTGCATCACTGCCTGAAGACTGCCAACTTTACCGACTAAGCTTCCATATTCAAGAAGAATAAGAAATAAAAAACTGCCTTATGTGACTTCCTCCGGCCATGTTATCCCCTGACCTAAGGTCAGGGGTTAATGCATTGACCTTTTAATTATATGCACATTGTCATTTTGAGTGTTTATTTGAACTTTCACTTTGGTAAGGTAAGCACTTTTGAGGCACAATGTGGGAAAAGCAAAACCATTATTGTTGGGGGATGGGCTGGGAGGTGGTTGGTGGTTGAGAGGTTCATGTGTGTGAATTTGACACCATGTTTATTACCTCTGCCACCGAAGGTGAAGGAGGTTATGTTTTCACCCTTTCCTGTCTGTTCGTCTGTCTGTGTTTGTGCACAGGATATCTCAAAAAGTTGTGGACGGATTCGGATGAAACTTGTGTGTGTGTGTGTGTGTGTGACCATGACAAATTGATTCGATTTTGGTGAAGATCTGGATCCGGATCTGCCTATTACAATTTTTTTAAAGTGATTCTTCACCCTTGAGAGATGGATCAAAAACGATATGTTGCATGGTATTTCAAAAATGTATTGGGCCCGATATGTTCTTGTGGATCATATATTACAGGGTGGAGGTATGCGCTCTCCCGAGTGCCCTTCTAGTTCTTGAATATGACCTTCATTGAATGCAAATTATAGTTCTGAAATGTATGCACTGTGAGCTTAATCCCCCCTCACCTGCGAAGCAAAATAAAAGGTAGTGTTCAGCAATTTGTTTACTCTTTCTGTTCACAAATGTCAGTTGATGGTTGAGCAACAACTATTTCAATTAAATGTTATATTTTGAACACTAATCGGAAAACAAACCTGTAGTTTAGCAGTACTTTGGCTCTGATTCCATCCCGATCGCGCATGCAAAAGGCGCTGCACCAACTGCAGTAAACTTCCAATTTTTTTATATCAATTGAATTATATACTGAACACTGGAACACAAATCAACTTTTTGGTGCTTTCAATGCCCTTCCATTTAGCAGTAATTGGACAAAATATTACGGCATTTTACATCATCTCGACCAATCAAATTTGCCATTGCCTCCCCCTTGCCCATGTTAATTAATTAGTTTAATTTTTTCTCAAGATGAGTTGGGGTAAGGTGTTATATGAACTCTCTAGTGTGTTCGTCTGGTATTTATTAAATAGTTTATTATCTCGAAATAAAATAAACTTTGGTGCATTTGTTCTCTTCTCCACATTTTCAAGCAATGGTGAACACCTTTCTGGGAATGTCACCCCCCTTCCCTCCCTGCCCCCAAGGCTTCATAACACTGCTTGAGTTTCTGGTTTTTGGGTATACCAAATACTTTGAGATCTTGTTCCAGTCTGATCTCGATAATAGAATGGGTTGAATATGGGTTATTATAACTCTTGCTGAATTCGAGTTCATAGAAAATGTTACCCTACGCAGTGTTGCAGTATATACTTCATTTGAAATAAAATTATTTTAAAGTTCATATGGAAAAAAATACAAAAATAAAAATTCCAGAAGTTAGCACTGTTGCTGCAGTCGAATACACCACCCTATTAAATATGTCCAAGTACTGCTAAAAGGAAGGTTTTTGAAAGTGACAAGGCAATTTTGTGTTTGACAGTCTTCAGGTATATAATTGAACTTAAAATAAAGATTGTAAAAGTTGTAAAAGTAAATTTATTCCATAATTTATCACCATTGACAGTGTCGATTACACCACCCTGTCTAACTCGTACATTAGTTATTCGTGCCTATTTTTGTCCATCATAACATCCTTATAAACAGTAAGTTTCTTGTTTGGAATGATTTTCGACTTTGTTTGACTGCCAGAAAGGCAGACAGATAAAATTTTTTTATCTCGCTTCTCTCTGTGCATGTGTGATCGGGACAAATGCAGAGACAAAGTACATTAAACTACAGGTTCATTTTCTTATTCTTGTTCCAATTTCTGTTCAAAATATAACATTCAATTTAAATAAGTTGTTCCTCGATCATAAACCGACGTTTATAGACATATCGACATTAACCATTGCTTCACCCTGCTTTTCACTTCATGTGCGTGCGGTAAATACGACTTCTTTAACCAGTTTGATTTTCTTTTTTTGTCACTTTTTTTTATTTATTCCCTTTTTTATTTTATTTCTATTTTATTTTGTTGTAATTCAGTTTATCAGGAAGGTTTTGCTGAATGCCTGACTTATCCAAGATCTGCAATGCTCTTGCATTGCAGATTTCTGATGCCTAAGCAACCTTATTCTCTGTGTCCCATCTACTCTTGGACGTTACTTTGTGGGAATTTTTATTTTTATCCCCCCCACCCCTATTTTGTGCACAATCATACTTCACTTTATTCTACAGTAGCAAAAGGTCCTAGAAGAGCTTGTATACGCAACATGACAAAGCCATCTGGAGACTGGACAAGTTTGTGCAGCAAGTGGGATTCAAACTTGAGGTTCCAACATCACTGAGCTTGTGTTCAAATGGGAATGTCAAACACTCTGTAGACCTGAGCACTGTGTGGTTGGAACCATTCTGCACCCTCACCAGTATCGCCTGATTTGGAAAAGATCAGAAACTGGTCTTGATGTATTTTGAACTCTACATTCCATCATTCTCACTAATGGTTTCTTTAGAAATCCTCCCATGTGAGCAACCTCTAGTACTGAGGTTCTCAAATCAGGTGCTGCTGCCTTTGTGAACTTTCCTGTGCTAAGACCTTGGAATGTCAGAGCTTTTCACAGCATGAGACATTTAATTTGTTCTCTGCAAGCTTGCCTCACTGTAGGTTTGGGTTCCTGCATTTCACTTGGATACAGTGATTGTCAGTGTTTGCTTTAATGGTTCAAAGGAGGAATAATTTCAAGCACCAATTCTTATTTCTCCTTAGTCACCATGACAACTTGGGATGATCTTGAGCTCCATGAAGTGGACGAAGCTCCAATCTCCATGTTGCGAATTGAATACCAGGGAGGGGTTGAGATCAAGACCTTGGGCCAAGAGCTAACACCAACTCAGGTTACCCAAACCCTTCATTATCACTGAAACCTTTAAACTTCACCCATGTTCCTTTGTTTCCTACAAAGGTTCATGTGTTGATTACTTTGATCTGCAGGTAAAAGATAGACCATTGAAGATGAGCTGGGATGCATGTGACAAGAGCAAGTTATACACTGTCATCCTGACTGATCCAGATGCCCCCAGCCAAGAGCCTCCCAAATTCAGGTAAACCTGGACAGCATGGCGAGCTATTTAGCTCAAGCCAAATTTTGTCATTGAATCGTATATTTGACATTGGTGTAACTGATTGGTTGTACAATACTTTGTGGGTGAGAGCTGTCATTAGGAATGGTATTTATTATATGGATTTCTATATAGAGCTTTATTTGGAAGAAAATTAAGATAAATGGAAGCTTAATGAGGTTATAGAATGTTCTTTACAGAATCAATTGTTTTGTCCCCCCCCCCCCCATTTATTTTCCCACTCAGGGAGTGGCAACATTACGTGGCAATAAATGTTCACTGCTGTGACATATCTACTGGAGATGTGATGTCTGGCTACATTGGATCTGGACCACCAAAAGGGACAGGTAAGGGATGTCTCCTCCCCACATTATTATTTTTCTATCTGATGTTGCCCCCACTGACCACTTTCCTTCTGAATTCTGCATGTTTTCCATCTGTTGTAGGCCTGCACCGATATGTATGGCTTGTGTATGAGCAACCGGGTCAAATCTCCCCACCTGAAGACCTTCCCCGACTCCTGTCAACTTCCTCTAAAGGTCGTGCAAAATTTTCTGCACGTACTTTGAGAAAGAAGCTCGGCCTGGAACGTCCCATGGTGGCCACGTGCTACCAGGCTAAGTGGGACAATTATGTCCCCACTCTCTACGAGCAGCTGAAAGATTGAGTTGGAGGCCTCTGTAGGTACAGTTGAATATAAATAAGTATGTGCAGGTACACTAGAATTCAGGAATATAAAAAAATATTAATCTCACTTTCCCTTGTTTATTAAGGAACAGATGCTTTCAATAAAGTGTGCATGATTGAAACCTCTTTGTGTTTATCTCTTCTTTTTTGTGCACATTTAAATGTGGTCTGACTTAGTTTTACCACCTGAAACCCAAGTGCATGTGCTGAGTTTGTCTGCTATTTAATGATCTTGCAATTTGTGTTCAAGTACATTGATATCTAATATATTTCCTCCATGTAATTTGTGTCCAAGCCTCTCACTGTGGTCCTTGAATTGATGTAATAGATAAGTCAAATATAATTTAGCATTGCTTTATGGATGTTGATATCACAACATTGTGTTGGTACATTGGGCAAGTTCCTAATTGTTTGGTTAAAAAGCTGCTGTGGCAGGTTCCAGGAGATGGGATGTTGAGTTTTGGACTAAATTACACAATATACTTTATCATTCCTGCATTCCCTAGACGTGTCGGAATCCTTTGGTAATGGGGAATGTTGGGCGTTCCACTGTGAGTCTGCATTGTTCTTTGTGACTTTGTTTGTCGGTTACCTGTCTTGCGTTGGCTTATTGTGATGTAAACATCACCACGGTTGACATCCCTTTACAATGTGGATGTCTTGTACTATTTGTTTACAATTGTAAATGTGTAAATGCTTGTCACTGAATGTAGGATCTTTAGTAAAGTTGTTGCACAGTCTGTGGAGGAACTTATGCAGTTGAACACGATGGATCATTTTGGGAGAGTCGGTCGGGCAGGGATATTGGGAGACAGACCAGTATATCATAGAATTTTGACACCACCTTTGTCAGCTGCTTTTGCAAAAAGTTGGCGAGTTATTCCCAGTACCCGGAAAAAAAATTAACAAATTCCTTCCTGACCCAACAGGATGCATTGCGGTGTGTGTTGGGTCTCGTCGTCATACTCTCCCCCCTCTCCCCCACCGCCGAGAAATGGTGCAACCAGCTGGCCAAACTCATACTTTACTCCCAGCCCAGTACACATATGATTCCACGCAATCTGTATCTGTCCGTTTCAAGAACGTCAGTTCTGACTATTTTTCTGTGGCTGAGAATCTGCACCCATTGTGTTGCTGCAAAATAGCTTTGGATAGGTTACTGTTTCAACCCTGCATATGTTGCTATTCTGTTTCATAATGCTGTTGATTAAGGCAGGAATTTGTTCAGGGTGCTGGCACGCATTGGCCTACTCTTCTGGCTAACAGTCGGAACAGTTGCCAGAGTCTCTGGCATCGTTGACCACCTGAGAAAGGTTCTGTAGGATTGTCAACGTTCATCTGCAAATGCTGTCAGATGGGTCATCTGCCTTGACGCCCATTTCAAGGAAGATGCAACATCCTGTGAAGTACCAAGATGACAGTATCTAGTCTTGTCAAGAATACAAACCCCGATACAAAGGTCAGTGTGCAACCTCTGCATCATTCTGTCAGAACTTGGACATGTATGGTAATGGATGAGTGTATTTGTCCCCCTGCGTCTTCAGCATGCTTCGTATATTGCTCACATGTATATTCAATTATTATTTATACTATATGTGTGAATCACACCAAAGGCTACAGGGTGGAGTGAGATATTTAATGTGTAGAGTAGAAGCCCAAGAACTGTCACGATGCTATTTTGGTGTTGAGGAGCAGCATGGCAGGAATTTTGTTGCGCAAATAATTGAGCAGTGTCATCTATTTATGTTGTCTGATGTAGTAAATGGAGGTGATCGATTCAACAACTTATTTGCGCAGGAATGAAATTGATAAGGAACCACAAGAATAACTGGTTCTGCAAAACATAAACTTGGAATTTACTGAACAATTTTAATTCTGTGAACAGTTTGAGGCAGTAAAATTGGTATGCACAAAGTTGACTTAAATCCAGGAACTTAGATTTGTCTTTATGGAATAATAATGATAGACACTATTCAGTACAAGAAAGCCTAAATCTTCTTCTTGATGCATAAAACGGTGGTCTTACAAAGAGGGAAGGGAGAGCAATTCTAGTCTCTGCCTATCTTCGTGTTTGTGCTTGTGTTCGTGTTTTGGGCTTGCTGAGTAGGCATCGGTGTGGGAGAGGTAAAAAATAAAGTTTAAATCTTTTTGGAGCAACGGTTTGGCTCTTGAGAGCAAAATTTTCTCAGAGCTGAAGGACTGCATGTTCGGGTTCAGTGAACTGGTCACATGGAAGTCAAGGGTTGGACCTGCACAGCTCTCAACCCAGTGAGTTCAGCACATTCCAGAAGTTGTCTCTCCATTCTCTCTGCCACTGTGACTCTTCCATATGTTGCACACTTAGGTGTGTGTGTGTGTGTGTGTGTGTGTGTGTGTGTGTGTGTGTGTGTGTGTGTGTGTGTGTGTGTGTGTGTGTGTGTGTGTGTGTGTGTGTGGTGTGTTTCTCTCTCTCCCTCTAATCCCCTGCCTCCTTGAGCATGTTTTATCACAAATGGAATTGTGGAGAAGGGAGACTGATTGCCAATGGGATAAACTCCATATTGCTGTGCTCATCCATGCATTTTGCACAGCCATGATTTATTTACCTGGCGTCATTCTAAATCCCAAAGCCCTCAATGGACATATTCTACCCCGAGTTCCAGGTGGTAGCTTCTCAAGCCAGCGAAGTCGATATCTGCTCTCCCTGGCTCTAAAATTGTTTGTTTGGAAACAAACAAAAACAGTTCAGTCAGTAAAGAACAGGACTTGTGACAAACTTTAAAACTTAAGAACAAACCATTTTAATACCGACAAAAATTGTTGCCTGCTCAACTTAAATAAAGCAGGACATCCTCTGTGGTGCTGTACCCCCTAGCTACCTTGTCAGGTGTTTGACTATATCATACAGTGTTTGTATATATGTGTGTGTGTGTGTATATATATATGTATATATATGTATATATATATATATATATATATATATATATATATATATATGTATATACGTGTGTGTATGCATACATATATGTAATGTATGTATAAATATAACGAGGTGGCCCATTGCTGCTATTGCCTGCAAACCTTCTCTCTATTCTATTTACTCAGCAACCCTTCCCCCATTCCCTTCAAAGCTTTCATCCACTCCCACTTATTCTCCTTATCCCACTGTCTTCTTTGTACCTTCACCCACTTCCCCCAACCCCTTCATCTACTCCCATTTGTATTCCTTCACTCACTACCTTTTCTACATCTTCATTTCTGAATGCAAGCTGCAATTTTAAGCTAATTCAGTTCAGAAATGCAACAGTACGTACAAGTCAAACAACAAGCATGTCGAATGATCATTTCTGATGACTGGTTTTCATTCAGAGAATTGATGCATTTATTACACTAGAAATACCCATTCTGGGAGGGAGTGGCCACAGGAGGTCATGTTATTATCTCTATCGTCATTCTGATTTGCATGCACTATACAGTACTCTGTTCATAGAGCGTCAGTGCTACTGAGGCAGTTTTTTGGCAAAGGTTCTACTGAGTCATTTGCCATTGCCTTCTCATCAGCAGTTTGGGCAACAATTTGTAATTTGTTCAGTGTCAGTGCAGTGATAGCTCACCTACTCTTTACAAAGGACATCGTGGGATCTTTAACTTCCACCAACTAATGCCGGCAGATGGGACACCCAGTTTAATGTCCATCCGAGGAACCACTTACTTACATCCGAGGAACCGAGGCATACAACTGTAGTTCATACGTTGAGTAATCACTCTGCCTATGAAACACCGGGATGACAGTTTATAGCTTGGTCGGGATTTGAACCCAGGCTAGACAGCTTAGAGCGAGTGTGCGTACATTTAGGCCACCCTGCAAGCCCCAAACTCCTGTACATTTAACAAAACTAGAAAATAAATCTACTGGAGGGTGAAGTGGTCCTCTGAAGGGCAATTTGTCCAGCAATGTCGTCAAGGATTAAGGACAAGGTGATGGATTAACAGAGTTTGTTTCTTAGTTTAAAACTTTGACTGCCATCAGCGAAATTCTTTCATAAATATAGGTAAGCACAAGTTATACCTGTTTGTTTCTATGGCCTTTGACTCAGGAGCAGTACAAGGTGTTTTCAGGTTAAGAATATCTTCACAAGTGGAAAATGATTAATTGCATTTACTGACTCAGGTCAAAATAGGAGAGAAGTTATTTCAAAGCCATGGTAAAGTAAGATTTGCTTCAGTTTAAAAGAGAAACAAAAGTCATATTTCATCCATAGACATCAACATTATTATTTTTCAGTTTTATATTCCAGTGTTACAATATGTACCTCTTTACAAATCCTGAAGATAACCAACAACCATTGTCATGATTTGAGAAAAAGTAATGCAGTGTGTTCCATCTTTGAAGTTGACACAATTGAAACTATGTGCTGGCAGGATTGCCTAGATGCCCTAGAGGTACGCACACTCACCTTTGAGCTATCTCGGTTTAGCAACAAAACTTTCATCCCAGTGTTTCC
Organism: Eptatretus burgeri; assembly: GCF_056783735.1. NCBI lineage: Eukaryota > Metazoa > Chordata > Myxini > Myxiniformes > Myxinidae > Eptatretus > Eptatretus burgeri. Next base: position 48,796,408 of record NC_140964.1, read on the forward strand.
CAGGCAGGGTGATTCATCAAGGTGTGTACCGTCCCTCGGATGGACGTTAAATTGGGCGTCCCGTCTGCCGGTATTTGTTGCTGGACGTTAAAGATTCCACGGTGTCGTTTGCAAACAGTATGCGAGCTATCGCCGGCACCCTGAACAAATTCCAAATTCCTGCTCTGATTTCTTTTGTCAGAGTGGTGGGTGACTGTCTGGGGTTGTAACCCGAGCTAAGAAACTGCTTTGGCAGAACCGGTGCTCCATGGAGGGAACATAAAAAGACCAATTTAAAGTGGAGAATCACGTGACGAGTTAGTGGTACAAACCTTTTGCCTCCTTGTTTTTCTGAGCATCAGGCCAATCTTGAACATCAGCATACATGAGAATGTACTCCAGATACGTGTTAATGAGACAGGGAGAAAAAAATAAAGATTTTTCGAGTTTACAGCTGGCACACTATACACAATTCTTTTCCCCAGAAGTACCATTGGATCATCAATGTCTACTGGTAAATGCGAGCAGATAGGACAGCCAGCTTGATGTCCTGCCAAGAATGGTGCAGTTTATATTTTTTACATTTCATTCTGCCTTTTGATAAATTAATTCATTGCTAAATTAATTTGCTTACAATTCATTCACTAAACTCGGTCTGTGTGCGTGCGCACATGCGTGCCATTGGTTGTAATCTCCATATGTGGATTTCAGGTGTAACGGAGTCATCCCAGATTTTGAAGTATCCACCTCCATTTCAGTGAGAGATCACAATTCATGGACCAAGCTGTGAAGTTTTGTTCTCAAAGTTTTTTGCTGAGGGCCTTCTTCAGGATCATTACTGAGCTCAGGATGGCTTATAACTGTAGTTCTTTTGTAGTGATATTCCCAGGGGTGGTTTTTAAGATCTCTGTGAGGTTCTTGGTCATCATTCCCGTTGCTCCAATGATCATATGCACAACTTTGGCATTCTTCAGTTTCCAAGATATTTTCACTTCTTTTCTGAGTTCTTGGTATTTGGTCATTTTCTTGATTTCTGTGTTTAGTTGTCAGCCAAAATCGCTGGGTAATGACGCTTCAATTAGCAATGCCTTCTTTTCTTTCTTTCTTCCTTTTTTTTTTGTACCAAAGTACTATACCCGGTTGCAATGCATTGTTTTTGATGTTCATCAGGTCACATGAGTGTTACATTCTCGTTTTAAACGATCGCTTTTGGTTCATGTATCCATGAGTTTTCTGGAACTGGGACATTGGAATTTTTGCAGATGTGCCAGTGGATTACTCCACATACATCGTGGTGCCTTTGTGTGTACAGTTGTTCTGACGTGAGTTTTTAAAAAATATTCTGATAGGAGGTGATTCGTACTTTGGCATTGAGGAGCTCTTGAAGAAACTCTCCAAGTAAAACCTCCAGTATAGATGTCCAAATGGTATTGCTAAAATAATCTATTTACTCGTACTTAAATTCCTTAAAAAAAAAAAAAACCTTCTCCTTACCCACCAGTCAGAATACTACCAAACTTAGGTTACAACTTTAGGCCAAGGCCCAGAAAAGCTTCAGGTCCAGTGGTCCTACTTTAAAAAAAAAAAGCTTCCTTGCTCTCATTAAACTTCGTCCTACAGGATAGGGGAAGCTGATAGCTGTTGTAGGGTGTGTTCCTACAATTGGTGCCCACAATTTTTAATGGTATCCAAGCTCTGTTTCTTCCCCTTGGAGTACTAAACCACCATTTACGTTTATTATAAAAAAAAATTATTTTATTCCTGCACTCCTCATTTCCATGCTGTATCTCGGATCCAGCTGGGACTTTCAGAATTGAATTTCAGATCAATAATGGGGATATAAAGTATGCGGGGTTGACATTTTTTTGACCTTGATCTAATTTTTATATCCTCGTGGAGGATCTCTAAGTCTTACATTGTTGTTCTTCATCTTCTTCTTGTGGACTTTTTTTGTTTCACAACCTACAGTTTTCATCGAAACTTCCTGAAACTTGGCATATATATATATATATATATATATATATATATATATATATATATATATATATATATATATATATATATATATATATATATGTGTGTGTAAAATACTCTGCGCAGACAGTCACCATTTCCGATTTTGAAAATTCCTCCCAGAAAAAAAGTTATGACATCAAAATATCTCCACCAAAGGCCCAGTCACACCTTGACGTTTTAGCCAGCAATGGCAACGTATTAAAATGTATGTAAAACGCTGGCTTACGTTGAACTTTTGATGTTTTTTTTTAAGATTCGGACATATTCATAACGACTTGGTCTTATGCATAACGTATTAGAAACGGACACAGAACGTTTCGTTGTGTTATAGATAACTTATACCAACGAATGCTGAACCTGTTGTCGGCCTTCACAACCTATGCCCAACGATACTCTAACTTGGGCACAGCGCGTTGCACGCATCGCCAACGATGATGTGGCGTAGGTTATGGAAAGGCTGCCGCACAACGATTCAAATCATAACCGCCGCAGAAATGGAATTGTCAACATCTCAGTCACACCTTGGCGATCTTGCCAGCGTATGCCGACCTCTGAAAAATGCGTCTAAAACGCTGGCGCACGTCGAATACGGTATGGGTAAGTTTGGTATGTGCGAATAGAACGCTAAAGTACGCTATCATACGTCGCATTAAATGGAGTACGTCTTGTAATTTTAAACATGTTGAAAATCTTACGACGTACTTGCCGTATGACACACGCTCTGCATGCGATGGGAATAAGTTGTACGCACGATATGCGATCGTTGACACACATCGACACACGTTACTTGAAAGGTACTCATTAGTCGAAACACGTCAAGGTAATTGTTTGCGTTAGTGTTCCAGACTCCCGTTTTTTTTTTTCTTCGGTATGACTGTGTTCAGTGTACAGTGCGGTTATGATTTAAATCGTTGAGCGACAGCCTATTAATTATATTATATTATAACCGCACTAGAAATCGAAGTGTCAAAATCACCATCATACCGAAGGAAGGAAGAAAAAAAAAATAAAACCAGGAAGTCTGGAACACTGACGCTAACCATTACCTTAATGTGTTTCGACTTATGAGCACCTTACAAGTAACGTGTGTCAACGATCGCATAACGTGAGTACAAAACGTTACTCATAGGTTAGAAATAAGTTTTGGGTACGCTAAACATTACCTCGACGTGTTTCGACTTATGAGTAACTTACAAGTAACGTGTGTCGACGTGTGTCAACGATCGCGTGACATGCCTACAACTTATGGCCAGCGTTTTGCGGAACGTGTGAGTCATACGCTGGCATAAGTCTTAAAATTTCAAGCATGGTAAATTTGAGGACAACCAAAAAGTACAACGTTTAAAGCCAGCGTACAACGACGTATGGCAGTGTTTTTCAGCGTGCTCTCAATGTTATCAAAACTTACCCATAACGTATTCAACGTGTACCAGCGTTTAAGACAAATTTTCCAAAAATCGGCATAAGCTGACTAAAACGTCAAGGTGTGACTGGGCCTTAATGGAAACCGCCTAAAAAATTATCTCTGAAACTAGGCAAGCTTTTTGAATTCTGTTTGTGGGAATTGAACAGGGCATTAGCAGAGATGAATTACCGCACATATGATACATCACTATGATGTCATATCAATTTTTATGATGTCATTCCTATTTTTTGTTTCACAACCCAGAGTTTATCGGATCTTCCTGAAACTTTCCATGCATATGAAGAAAGCCCACACGCAGGCAGTAACCATCTCCGATTTTGGAAATTCTTCCTAGAAAAAAAAGTTGACGTCATAATATCACCGCTAATGGAAATCGCCTATACCATTACCTCCGAAACCAGGCAAGCTGTTTGAATTTTGTTTGCGGGAATCAAGCCGGGCATTAGCACAGATAATTTATCGCAAACCTGATACATCACAATGACGTCATATTCGTTTTTATGACGTCATCATTAAGAGGACGAGGATCTTCGCTCATTTAAGCTTGTTTAAGTCATGACCCAATTGGACATTTTCACCAAGATTTAACTAAGGTTTATCCGATCAGAACGAAATTGCCCTCAAGATTACATTGAACAAGTTGCATTCACACTTAATTTAAATCATAACCCTCTGAGTTTGAGGTCAAGGTCAAATGGTGGTCTGAAAAAAAAAGAAGTGTTTTTTATTTTTTATTATTTATATTTATTTATTTTGTGGTTATCGCTCAATTTTGCCAACATGGAATTTCAGTGCTTCACCTTCCTTCCAAGATGTTCTTGCATTATAGTCGTGTAACTGAAGTTGTGCACCTGATATTTCATCTGTGTGCTTGACCTACTTTTTTCGGATTGTTACCTAATGAACAAAAAACACCTTCTGGAACATTTTTTCCTCCGATTTTCATGATTGTGAGTTTTATGGACAGAATGTAGATGGATGGGGACACATTTTCTTTATTTACACTCTATCCCTAAATGTTGAAGGTCAAGGTCGTATGTTTTAATTTTTCTGTGCAGGACACAGTTGTCTGTGAAGAGTATTACTAATGAAGATACCTGCTCTGGGAGATCACTTACATACAAGAGAAAAAGTGTGGGTCCAAGGACGGTTCCCTGTATGACACCAGATGAAACATGAGCTGCAAATGACTGATCATTCTAATACAACTATTTAGGTGCGGTTTGTCAGGCTAGAATCCAGGCAAGTTGTTGACTGTGGACTCCACAATGATCGAGTTTGAGAAGTTGTGACAATTATCAAAAGCTTTAGAAAAGACCAACACCACCACATCTATCTGTTTCTTTTTCTTGTATGCATCAATGACATCATATGTTGTCAGTAAAAGTTGGGTTTCACATGAGTGACCTCATCGAAAACCATGCTGCCATGATGCTAATATGTTGTCATCAAGGTGTTGCAGAAGACAGGAAACCACATGTTCAAAATCTTAAAGGCTTAAAAAAATTATTTGAAATGGAAATCGCCCCAAACAAGGAATATAGCCACTCTACATAAAGGGCTCGGGGAAGGTTAGATAAAGATGAGGATAAAGCAAAACAAAATAAAAGAAAGGAAAAATAACAAAAAACATCCAAGACAGGAAGTGTAGTGGAAGTCAGGTAAAATGTGATGCAACGTCAAAGATGTAGGAAATAGGAACTGACATTCCTCTGAAAGCTGGGTAGATCGTAGGATAATGGAAAGCACATTTCAGGTGGTGAATTCAAAGCGAGATGGCATGAGGGATAAAACTGCACTTTGCACTTTAATTCTGTTTCATTATGCGTACTTTGGATCAGATATAAAATGCTGGTTAGAAAGATGGGGCAGTGTTTTTTTTTTCTCTGCTTTAGTTTTGTCACCCTTCTTAAAAAGACATGATATTTGCATATTTCCAATCTTGAGGTAAATGACCTGATCTGAGGGATTGGTTATAGATGTGAGAAAGAACTAGAGTCACTGCTGATAGATTATTTTAGCAATACCATTTGGACATCTCTCCAAGTAAAACCTCCAGTAGAGTTTCTTCAAGAGTTCCTCAATGCCTTGAATATGAACTGCAATATCTGGCATATCTGGTATGGGGAATGTGGAAGGATTGGCACATCCATTATCTCTTCCTTTGTGAAGACTGACTCAATCTGCCTCCTCAGAATGTCGGTTTTCTCCTGACTCACTGATTTGAGTGAGCCTCTGTCTGTGAGTTGCTGAATACCTATTGAGTCTAGTTTTAATTTCTTTACAGAGTTGTAGGAGGTCTAAGGTTTTTTTTTTTGTTTTTTAAATCTAGTAGTGAATTTCAAAGCTTGGACTAACTATGTCATTCAAATAACTCCATCTGTCAGAAACGAGTAATTTCTGGACTTCTGATCAAAGTGTTCTGAAGTTGTCCCAGTCTCTCTCATTCTAGCTCTTTTGAGCTTGGTTGGAGAGATGTTGTTTTTGTTTGATTTTACTTTTAATCTCTCTTGTAACATGAGGTTGATCATATCTGGGACTGCTCATTTTGGTTGGCGTATACGTGTCTTTTACTTCTAGGAGTTTGGTTGCCCCACCCCCCTAGTTTTGGTAAGGAGGTTGGGTGTGCAACAAGGACAAAATGATTAGATTTTGGTGAAGATCCAAATCGGGAACTGATAATTTCAGTGATTCTTCACCATTGAGTGCATGTTAGGGCTAAAAAAAAAAATATATATATATATATATATATATATATATATATATATATATATATATATATATATATATATATATATATATATATATAGCACAATATCTCAAAAAGTTATGGCTGAAACGTGGACAGGTTGGGTGTGTGATGAGGACAAATCATTTCGATTTTGAGCGCTTGCCAGTTCTGGTCTGCAGTATTTAGGTTGAGGTACTTCTTGAAATACTCTGTAGAATAACAATGCATTTCTGTTCATCTGGTCAAAATCTGCTCATCATTTGTTGATCTTGTGGGGTCGGTGGGGGGTTTCTGTGTTTAACTGATGTCACGGTCTACTGCGATTATTGAGTGATGGTCACTAATTCCAGGGTTGGGTTTGACTTTTTCAATCAAACTTGAATTACTTGTGAAGAACAAAAAGAGCAATCAGAGATTGCAGACCCTTCCCAAGACTTGTTTTGTGTTGTGTTTATGTAGTTTTACATCCTAATGTGTTGCGGAATTGATGAGATACAACAAGAAATTCCACTTTATAACTGCTGGTAGTGATGACCGGGTATCAATACATTCCGCTTTGATGCAACCCTGCTTTGTTCGGGCACTTGACCCTGACTCATGATATTTATTATTATTCAATTGAATTTAGAATGGGATTAAAATAAATTGAATTTAATTCAAATCAAATGGAAGACCCAATTGATACAGGCCTGCATTGCAGTAATCATAAGGAACCCCAAAAAGCAAAGATGGAGTCATCTGGAGAGGATTCACGTTTCAGCTGCTACTCCTCTACCCTCAAACCCATCCAGGCACAGCCAAGTAGGCCTCATTCAAAGAAGAAAAAAAAGAAAAAGAAGAAAGAACCCAGATTCAAAAAAATAATAGTTCTGGCTGCCACACCATGCATTCGATCAGGTTGAAATTTAAAACATAAATTTCCCATCACTACGAGATCATAATTGTGAAGTTTCACATCGATTGATTAAGTGGTTTAAGATTTAAAAAAAATTTAAATAGATTTTTACTCAATCAAACATGGCTGCCAAATCACATGACCAATGACCTCATCAATTTTTTTTTTCTGTGGACTATTTTATCCCAAGATGACCCTGAATTTTTTTTCAACCTGATCAGATGTAGTGTTGTACATATGCACTTGTGATGTCATAACGCGAGATAACTATGATGTCTTAAAAGTCACACTTATTACCCATGAGGAGTACTTGCCATGTGCCAAGTTTCAATTTTTTCCTTGGTGTGGTTTCAAGGATGAGAGAGAAGCTGAGGAGTTTGAACAGGCTGAGTGGACACTTGGGGGGTCTGGGTGCTTTGGGGGGTCCTGAAGAGTGGTGGAGTGCCTTCAAGACCACCATCCTTGATGTTGCCGGTGGATGTCTTGGAGCTCACCGCAGGGCAAAGAAGAATTTTGTCTCTCAAGGGACACTGGATACCATTGACCAGAGTCGAAGGGCCAGGCTGAATGGCAGAGCTGAGCTGTTCAGGGAGCTGAGGCGTAAAACTGTACGTGCACTGAGGGTGGACAAGGAGGCCTATGTGCGAGGAATCTGTGAGGGGGTAGAGCAACACCTGTGGACAGGTGATTCTCGACCCGCTTACAGGGGGATTTGCGCATTGCGTTCATCCAAGCCCATCCCTCGGAGCACTGCAGTTAGAGCAGAGAGTGGTAGGCTCTTGACAGAGGAGTCTGAAGTGAAGGCCCGCTGGGCCCGTTACTTTGAGCAGTTGTACCAGGCTGATCCCCCAGCTGTCGAGTTGGACGTCAAGGGTGTTACAATCCCTGTTGCTGACCCTCGAATCAACTGTGGTCCACCTTCGCTTGTGGAAACACGGGCTGCGGTGAACCGGTTGAAACGGGGCAAAGCTCCAGGGATCTGTGGCATCCATGCTGAACTTCTCAAGGCTGGTGGAAATGCTGCACTCGTGTCGTTGCATGCAGTTTTGTGCTCTGCCTGGAACACAGGCATCATCCCAACTGATTGGAAGAGGGGCCTTGTTGTTCCTCTCTGGAAAGGGAAGGGTGATCGCCAAGACTGCAACAACTACCGTGGGGTGACGCTGCTCTCAGTGCCGGGCAAGGTCTTTGCTCGGATAATTCTTGATAGGGTTCGCCACCATCTGCTTGAGCACCAGCGTCCAGAGCAGTCAGGCTTTACACCAAAGAGGTCAGCGATTGACCGTATCCTTGCTCTTCGTGTCCTCACCGAACGCAGACGAGAGTTTCGGCAGGGGCTGCTTGCAACCTTTGTTGATCTCTGTAAAGCGTTCGATTCAGTGAATCGGGATGTCCTCTGGAGGATTCTTAGTCTTTGTGGGGTGCCACCAAAACTGATCGATCTGATGTCTGAACTCTACTCTGGTACTGAGAGTGCTGTGAAGTGTGGTGGTACCATCTCTGACTTATTTCCAGTTGTTACTGGAGTTCGTCAGGGGTGTGTACTGGCCCCCACACTTTTCAGCACTTGTATGGACTGGATTTTAGGGAGGATGTCGGAGAGATCAAGCTGTGGTGCTTCGTTTGGGAATGTCAAGATCTCGGACCTTGATTTTGCAGATGATGCAGTCATCTTTGCGGAGACTTTATATATCCTTTTGGGGGCCCTCGAGGTGCTGAATGAGGAGTCTGAGCCGCTGGGATTACGGGTTTCTTGGTTCAAAACTAAGATCCAGGCTTTCGGTGACATCTTGGATGCTGCTGTCCTGTCTGTGTCTGTTTGTGGTGAGGATGTTGAGGTCGTGGAAAGATTCACTTACCTTGGCAGTGATATTCATGTCTCTGCTGGCTGCGAGTCAGAGGTCAATAGACGTCTGGGTCGGGCCTGGGGAGTCATGGATTCACTGGATCATGGGGTGTGGTGCTGCCGGTACCTGTGCGGGAGGACGAAAGTCCGAGTCTTCAGGTCCTTGGTACTTCCAGTCTTGCTCTATGGATGCGAGACTTGGACTCTGACCAAGGATCTGAGATGGAGACTTAATTCCTTTGGTACCGGGTCTCTTCGGAGAATCCTTGGCTATCGCTCGTTGGATTTTGTGTCCAACGAGCGGTTGCTGAGAGAGACTCGGATGAGATTTGTTGCCTGCATAGTCCGTGAGCATCAGTTGCGGCTGTATGGACATGTGGCTCGTTTTCCTGACGCTGATTCTGCTCACCAGATTCTCTCAGCTGGGGAGTCTCGTGAGTGGAGAATGTCAGTGGGCCGACCACGTGCCTCGTGGTTGCAGCAGGTTGACCATCATCTCAAGGAGATGAGGGATGGGCCTGGCATCTGCCTGGGGGATGGCCAGACGGAGGCCCCTGGAGTACCAGCGGAAAGTGGACGCAGCGACGTGCTGTTCTGGCACATCCTCCCATACCTGACCTGTGGTTTCAGAGATGGAAGTCCAAATTTTTCTTCTGTTTTTACAACATGGCTGCCATACCACACGACATATGACATCATAATTATCAATAAAGCATTCTGCATGAGTAGTCGCTCCCATGGTGAAAATTTCGTCTCTATCTGACAAGCGGTTGTGGAGAAAAACACTGAAGTTCTGTGTGGACAAACAAACGGATTCAAATGCTGCTCCTCTGGTGAGGGTATTACGCCAAGTGTATTCTCCCTCCTTGTTGGAAAGTAAACAAATTGTCCTAAGTTGTGTTCTTCTCAAAGGTTGAGTAGCATGTTGTAGTTTGCTTCACTGCCTTAATACACAAGCTGAACATGACTTGATGGTTTGCAAAGCCAAATTGATATTTGGTAGGTTGAAGTCTCCAGCCAAAATGCTGTAGGCATCACAAGTAAGCTTACTCATAGAATCTTCCAGCCCTTTGACCTCTTGCATGTTATTGTGATGTGGGTGATCGTAAGTTCCCTCATAAACATCTTTGGTACCTGAGAAATTCAAGTTCGCCTGTATAATTTTGCAATCTGCATCGAGATGCATTTCAGGTGCTGTTCGCACCTCTTTTCTCATGGCTCGGAGTACACCACCATATCAGTCTCCTCAGTCTTTACACCAGATATCATCAATGTCAAGGTGAGAGGGGGAAAGCTTTCCATTATCTAGAGCCATTTGCCCAGGTTTCAGTGCCAAAATTTTTTTAATGAGGGCCGTGCTAGCACTGCATGTGGCTGTTGATATTTGGGTACAGATAAGTCAACACCTCACTCTCTGTTTGGTGACCTGAAAGAGAAGGATGCACAGTACCAGAGACCGATGATGCTTTCTCCCCGGAATTGCAGCTCATCTTCCTCGATGCCATTTGTCGCTCTGTGCCGCCACATCCTGTGGCACCCTACATACCACACCAGCTTAGTGCCTTGACACAAGCCATTCGCCTGCCCCTTTGTTCGTCACATGAATCTGGTATTTTGGTGCCCTTGTTTGGTTCAGCTTTATTTATCTTTTGTACACAAGTTCTGTTTGTCTTGCATCACCTCCTCCATTTGTTGTCCTCATGCGCCAGATCTGTCAGGGTATTGTCTCGACTCCCTGTGCCTCACCTCTTGTAATAAACCATTTTAATTAAAAGAAGCTTGATTCTTCTCACCTTTTGCCTCACGTTCGTTTCACCACTGAGTTTGGCTTTTATTGGGCGATCCTTGGGGAATGGTGGCATTAATTGAATGCAGTGCCTTTAACACCATTTTGTCATTTACGGGGGTCATGTACCCCCGGCTCAGTCTGTCTGTGTTAAGAGGTCATCTGACGTGACAATAGTAATATTTCTCGAAGCAATATGAATGTACATAGAAGGAGCAAACAACAACAATGGTGACCTCAGCAACAATAGCAACGACGACGACAACAGCAGCAACAATGATGATAGCAGCGACAAACACCTATTATGAGATGATGGAGAAGTCTAATTAATAATTTGGTCAAAATGTCAAAGAGCAAAATCATATTAATTAGAAATAGGCCTTATTGGGCCATCCACAGACTACAGTGCAGTGCCAGACAGCCAGGTTTTGTAATCGCTTCCATATTTTTTTAATAGCCCATGACAAATCTGAGTGTCTCGGTCTGTTACTTTCACAATGCAGACAGGTTGGTGTCCTCTCTGTATTCTACCGCTTCCTTTTCAGTCTTGCTCCCTCTGCCTTCTCTTGGCTCTGAACCCTCCCAGGTTTCTGCACACGGTTTGCCAGTAGCCCACTTATTTTTAATCTCCCACAATCCAGGCTCACTACTCACCTCCACTAATTTTTTGTTCTTTTCTCTCACCTGTGGGACCAACTTCCCCAATCTGTTCAGTACTATAAACATTCTCAAGCACTCCCTTTTTCCAGGTTATTGGGATTTTCTCCTCTCCCTCTCCCCTTTTCTTTGTTAGTTGCTCGTTGTCTTGTTCCTTTTCTGTTTCCTCCCAACTTCCCCCTTTCTCTTCTTGCTGTGTTTCATTTAGCTTGTGTGTAGTTTGTTCACCGCATTGTTCCCCCCCCCCCCACCTTGATCTCTCTCATTTCTACTCTGCTGTTGGTGTTCCCCCCTTTCATTTTGTTCCATTTGTTTGTGCTATAGTTCTTCCACGAGGCTCGATAATGCACAGTATACCAACCCCCCCCCCCACCCAAACAAAAACCGATGACGGCAGTAGCAACAAGAACTACGTGTTATAAAATGTCCTTGTTGTGTGTTTCACTTAATTTTGCATTCTCATTGAGATTCACAGACACATGCAATATGTTTATGAAGTACATCATGCCTCTTTAATAAACTCGTCAGCAAAGTGACGGATAGGCAGGCACGCCGAGTTAATCTATAAGTACACCGATGACAGTCCTTGTCCCTCAAGTCATGCATGTACTTATCTTCTATGAATCATCATCACTCTGTCTGCAGGATCAAGGTCTCCTTTAACTCACATTGGGAGTATTGTTATGTAAGAAATTAATAATTTTCTCAGGCCATAAGGTGGAGAGAGAGGATGAGGCAGAGCTATAGGCAGAGCAGTTACCTGTTATTTGTTAAGTTGAAGGTACTTGAGACCTGAAAATATTTATCCTTTTGGTCTGACCAGATGTTTGAGTGGGTAAGACTCTTATCTGCATTTCTGTTGGTTTTTAGTCTGAATCATGATCAGAATATGTTTATAATGGAAGTTATGAGTTTCTAATGTACCTATCTTGTTAAAAATTAATTTCATTATTAATTAATTTTTTTGGTAAAAGTTGGCCCTTCTTCTATTTCTCACCTGCTCTCAACACCTTTTTTGTTTACTTTTATTTATCCCTCCCCCACACGCCACCCAACACCCCCCCAGGGCCCCCGACACAACCGGGCTCGGGCCGCCGCACCCATTTCATCCTATCCTCTCACCGTCTCCTCAAATTAAAGAGCCAGTAAACTAACTTAGAAGTCTTGGACCCACCGCCGAAGGGACGGCTGTGGGATTCAAACCCACGTCCTTTGAGTGAAGAACCAAGTCTTTACAGTTTTTCTCAATTGCCTAAACACATTTCTTGAAAATCAAAATGGCCTTGTGGTTGTTTCAAAACTTCAAAAATCTTTTACAAAATGCAACAAGGAAGAATTTATTCAGTTTTGGTGAAGATCCGGATCCGGATCTGGACACGAGTTTTATTTATTTTTTTAAAGTGATTCTTCACCATTGAGAGATCGGGCCAAAAATGATACATAGCATACATAGGATGATACAGTATTTCAAAAATGTAATGGGCCGATATGTTCTCGTGGGTCAAGCATTACATGGCGGAGGTATGCACTCTACCGAGTGCCATTCTAGTTTTTGTAACTGTGATCATCAAAGGTATAAATTGTCAGGTAAACATCCCTTGCTCATTTTCAAAGATTGTGTGGGAGGGTAGGAGGTTCAAGGAATTACAATGAGGAACGAGTCATCAGTCGTGGGCACCTCCATCAGGATGATTTTGAAGGACCAAAACATTGTTAAACTAGAACGGGCACTCAGTAGAGCGCATACCTTCGCCAACGCTACATTTTGCCCCCCCCCCCACAGAAACCATTGATTGTGAGGGTATTTATCCCATACCATATCTGCCATCTCATATGTGTTATGATGGCTTAAACCATTAAATTTCCTGCTGTTTGACACTGATTCATGTACATTTTACAATTTCTGTATGAACTCCCTGACCTTTTTGGGTGTCAGTGTCAAGTCAATCTGATGACAACTGGTCACATTATAAGAAATAAGTTCAGTGACACCCCCCCCCCCCCAATGCTTTAACTCACCAATAAAGTCACTGTCAAATATTACACATCACAGGATAGGGAATTGAATTCTAAACATTTTAAATCTACTTACATGCAAATGGTATAAGAATTGACCGCGTTATGATAATAAAGGTCATTGACCCCCCTGACCTTTGACCCAAACCGCTAACAAAGGTAATGACGTCATTGTGTCATATTGTATATCACGAGATTGGGCATTGAATTCACAACATTTTGGCATTGGTTGCAAGCAAATTGGATAAAAATCGACCGCACTATGGCAAAATGACGATTTTGACCTTTTCATGACCTCGACCTTGACCTTTGTACTCTTAATTTTGTAATTGGTATTAGAGTGTGGGGAACAGAACAGTCAACATTTTGGTGTTGGTTTCATGCAAATCGGATAAGAATTGACCGTGTTATGACTAAAACCGCACATTTTGCAATGTCGTGACCCCCCCTGACCTTTGACTCCCAACCGCTAATAAGGGTTATTACGTCATTGTGTCATGTCACATATCATAAGATGGGGCATTGAATTCTGAACATTTTGGCATTAGTTGCATGCAAATTGGATACAAATTGACCACGCTATGGTAAAAAGACGATTTTGACCTTTTCATGACCTTGACCTTTGACCCGATTGCTCCCAAAATCTAATCAAATGGTCCTCAGATAATAACCAATCATCCCACCAAATTTGCTGCGATTCAGTTCAATACTTTTGGAGTTATGCGAATAACAAACAAACAAATAAATAAATAAATACACAGCGATCAAAACATAACGTTTGCAACAAAGTTTGCGAAGGTAATAATGCTGTCACATCTCAAAATCAAATATTCACATCAAAATAATACGTTTGTCATGAAATGAAAAGGTCACATCATGAGCCATTTCAAAGCATGAAGCAATCGATTCAGAATATAAACATCAAAATGTTTAACCTTTTTCATTCATTCTTTTTTTTCCCTTCATTCCATTTCTGACAGTTTACTCTTCTTACATTATTGGAAATTGTGTCATGTGATCATACATGTTACATATAAGTGTATGTCAATTTTTTTTCAGTTAATTTAGCCTCGGATGACCCAGAGATTACTAAAAACTTGTACATAAAATCATACTTTGCTCTCATTCCAACAGAAAAAAACTTTTTAACAAAAAAGAAAAATATTTTACAGGTATTCAACATCCAGCCTCTTGAGGTCACGTCTTCTCATCAACCTTACAGAGCATGGTTTCTCTGGCCATACATGTCAGAAGAAAGTGCCTTGCACGGTGGAGCCACCCTTGACATGCATCTGCAGTGATATCTTGACATACCTCCTCCATGGATTAGAGGAGTGTTACCTGCTCATGGGGATTATGATCATAAACTGTTCAGTGCCAGGTAGAATAAAACTCTTCCACGGAATTCAGGAAGGGAGAATAGGGTGGGAGGAACACCATTGAGAAGTGTGCATGAGCTTTAAACCACCCTCAGATAAGTGCAGATTGGTGGAAGCTGACATTGTTCCATACAGTGACAAAGTCTGTCATCTCTGGCCCTTTTTTCTCTCTCTCTTTCTCTCGGAGGATAAGATTTTCATACATTGAATCTAGGAACACCAACAGGCATGCTGTACTTGTACCTACTGCTACCACATGTCCTTTACCCTTTCAGTGTTCCTCTTATCTGGCACCCTGTACTCTTGTTTCGTTTTAAATCAGTTTCTCTTAAGGACATGGTCAATAGGTTCCAAATTACAGTAACACTGCTATTACTTAGAAACATATTGTCCTTAATGATCCTGCTCCGAATATCTTTTCCATGGATGACATCGTTTGCAATGACTATGTCCACAATTGCAGTGTCTTGTTGTTCTGTGAAGTGTCTCATCTGCCATCAGAATGAGGGTATCTTTCAATTCTAAAAATGGATGGAATGTTGACAGACAGGAATACAATATGCCATTGAGTGAAAGCAAAACTACACCTTCAGATATACTTTTTCTCGATCGCTTACAGTATAATACACTGCAGACAGTGCAGAGGTGTAGAGTTTGCAGCGGTCACTTACCTATTCTCATTCCTGAAGATATGAATGACTGAAGCAACCGTTGATCTCATGAGATTGGCCCGTTGACTTAGCTTCTCTCATGGTCAGTCCATGGTTGATTAGATGATCAACAATGGTTGCTGGTATCTCATTTGATAGATTGTGTGTAGCTCCAGCTCATACCTCTTACATTTCACCTGTGGTCCCTTTTATTTTATTAAGGTTTGACTGATTGTATTGAAAAAGAGCAATTTGTATTTGCGCATGCGAAATATAAATGGTTGCAAACATCGGGATTCAATGAGAAACCAAGAAACTTTCACATGAATGTTGTGCTAAATGTAGATGTTTGTGTTGAGTGTTTTACAAAAGCATGTTTTAGTTTTGAAATCCTTGTGAAAACAAGTATAAAAACAACAATTGTTTAGCAAAGGAGGCTAGATATTGCTTCGGTTGTGAAATTATTGTTTTTGGTGCTTTTGACCAGTTTCATTCATATCGATTGAGCAATTAAGAAAAACTGTAAACACACACCCAATACCCTTCCTTAGGGTTTTTGAAATTTGCTTTAACAATTATGTACCTTCCAATACTTAAAAGATAAGAGGGTAGAATTCGATCTTACAACCTTAAGCAGTAACTTAATGCACTCAAACAGCTTGCTAGGGATTTCGACAAGCAATTTAAACAATCAAGTATTTGATTATATTATCCTTAAATGATGTGTGAAAGGATAGGATTCAAACCTGCAGTGTTTACACCACCCCCATCCACTCGGCCAAATGCAATGGTTATTTAAATCAGCTAATTTTAACAATCAAGTACTGTAAATAGTTGGAAATGGGGGTGGGTGTGTTGTGGACAATGAGGACAACAACACAAGTGTGTTGTTGTTAAGTTGTTAAGCCTGGTGTTAGCTTAGTGGTTAGGGTGACTGGCTTGGGATCTTAGGGTCCTGAGTTTGAGCCCGATTGCTGCTGAATTAACACCAGGTGGGGTTGACTCAGCCTGTCATCCTTCTGACATCGGCAAATTGAGGACCAGGGTACTGGTATAGGGGTACAGTATCAGCGGAATAGTCGTGCCCAAACACAATGATGGCTACCTGCCAACAAAGCTGCCATATGCAAGAAGAAGAAGAATGGTTAAGATGGCTGGCTTAAGATCTTTGGGTCTAGAATTTGAGCCACTAAACTTCTGCTGAATTAACAGCAGGTGGGTTAACGCAACCTGTCATCCTTCTGAGCTTGGCAAAATGGGCACCAGCTTCCCAGAAATGGTGCACTGTCTCAGTGGCACAACTACACTCCTAGAAATTATGCAACCAGAAGCCACAGGCTGCATCCAATATAATAATACCAAGAGTGAGAATTGCTTTGCAATACATGTCCCCTACTGCTCCCAATGAATGTTTGGGAGACAGAAACTTGTTTGCGTTTAAAGCATGCTTGAGCTGATACCGGAACAAAAATTCTCTAACCCACCATGTTTTGATCTATTTGGCAAAATAAAAGGAAAAGCAATTTTCATTCACTGATATATTTTGTAGACTTGAAACCAATAACGACAACTAGGATAACAAACCGGAGATAAAAAAAAAATAGTTTGTTTTATTGCATGCTCGAGCAGATATCGGAACAAAATGAAGAAGAAGAAATTCTGTAACCACTGTGTTTCGTTGGTTTCTAAGCTTTGCCTATTTCATGTTAAAAAAATAACCCAATGTACATACATGAAGCAAAAACATCCGTACGGCTTATGTGCATTTCCAAAACATCGTGGTTATATTGTTACGGATTTGGAAGCCTTTTGCACACAGACAGTCAGCAGCCCCCGCAGTTCAGTTATTTCGATAAGTATGTGTTTATAGTTCAGGTCCCGTCCCTTATGTCTAATGGGAATTTCATGTGTGCACTGCGGGTTTATTTTTTAGTCAGGGTTTTCTACAACAACAACAACAACAACAACAACAGCGGCACCGTTTCCTCGCTCCACCGTCGCCATTACGCAGGTGGCCTTAGGTGAGGAGGTAGGCGGAGCTACAATTGCCCCAGATCGGGACTCCACCCAGAAGGGTGGGAGTTACCCCGCCTACCGTGGGCCTGTCCAATGATGGGCGGCCAGCGAATTGCGTGACGCAACCGTCCAATCAGGAGGCGAGTGGCCAGGGAAGAAATCCCTCCCACCTCACGAGAGGAACGAATAACGGCCGGGGCGATGATTCTGTCTGGGTCTGCCTCGCCTGGTGTTGTCTGATCCGCCTGGAAGCTTTTTCGGCCTTGATCGCCTGTCGCCTCATCTCTCGCCTCATCCGCCTTCGTGCTGGCTGGCGTCCGTCGCTCTATCCCTCGTCCCTGGTGCTTAGTGCTGTGTTGAGGCGGTGGGTTCGAGTCCCGCCACCGGACAAGCTCGACCAGACCGCACGAGGCGGACAGGTGCAAGTGCAGACTCTTGCCCTCAACTCGCCTTCCCTCCCGAGCTGAAGGGCCAAATAAAGGCCGTGACCACGGCCACCATTTCTTTTGGGTGTGTGCGTGTGTGTCTGTGGGCCCAGTCTATAAGTAGCAATTGTTTAAGTGCTTGTACATTACTTGCATTCCTTCTTGATAGTCGGTTTAACTCTGCTCTTTCTGTGCTCTCTGCCCCATTATAAATAAACCCCGATTGTTCAATGTACCAGTTTGTTGTCTGTCCCTTTTTCATTGGTTTAGCACGGTGCGTATTGGGAATTAGGGAGGCCTTGTTGCTGTAATTGTTCATTTGGACCGACGGATCTTGGTAATCCCCGCTCCGTTTACACCCGGATCGGGCTCTGTAAATGGCCCGTTCCGCCCGAGGTCCGTCGAGGGTGCAATTTTCCCCATTAGTTAGACAACGTGGGTACTTAGGTATATTGAAATTGGGCAATTAACCCTACGCTGTCAAAATATTGGCGACCACGGTCCGCTAAGGGACCCGTGACCTTTGGAGTTGTCCGAAGGTTACGACCTGCAATTCCAGGTGTTCGGTGGGAGACTGCTCTAATGCTCCACCTGGCGGCCATTCCTCACCACCGACCCCCGGCCTACAACAATATACCTGGCATCATTCCAATTGCACAAGGCTGTGGGTTAACACCTAGGCCTAAGGCCTGAGGCCTTGTGATCTGTGCTGCTTTATGCAATGGCAGCGCATGATTTTATTGGGGTGGAGTCAGGCCAGTTGTCCAGCCAATGGGTGTAAAGCAGTGGGGTAGAGTCGTGGCAGTTGAACGCTGACCCACGTGTAATATGTGATGTTTTCTAAGTGTAAAAAGGGCATAACTGAAAATGGATGAAACGGCATGAAATTCAAACTTGTTCTGTAACTGATCATAATAAACCTATGTACCAGGTTACAGTTGAATATGTGAAAGGGTGTATGGGGAAAAAGATGGAAAAATCACAGGTGGGACAGACGGACACATGGACAGACGGAGGGCAAACCTGTTGTCCCCTCTGGTGAACTGTTAGGGGACTAATAATAAATTCCCAGGAAAGAGGTTATATGAACACCACATAGCTTGTTATTTAATGTCTTGCTTGTTTTGTTGTGGGGTTTATAGTGCAAGTGCTTGTACATATGAAGGTGAATCTTTCACCTGTTGAAAAATATTCAGAGAGACTGTCCATGCGTGTTCTAATAAATAGGCTTTTTGAAAGCTCTTCATGCTGTCTTGAGTTCAGTGCAGACTGTGAATCTGCTGCGTGGTTGAAAAGTTTCAACGAGCCCACGAAATGATGATGGTTTTCTTTTCCTTTCAGTTTAGTGTTCATTGATTGACATCTTACATCGGATCGTCTATCAATATCATGTTTTGGAAAAATGGGTGAATGCATTTTTGGGTATAGAAACTGTCAAACACTGATCTTCTTGGTCCCTTTGTTTTGGTTTTTTTTTTACCTCTGCCACCGAAGGTGGTTATGTTTTCACCCCTGTCTATCTGTTTGTTTGTCTGCCTATCTGTTTGTGAACATGATATCTCAAAAAGTTGTGGACAGTTTGGGTGTGTGGCAAGGACGAGTGATTTGATTTTGGTGAAGATCCGAATCCGGATCTGGAAACGAAAATTATTTAATTTTCAAAGTGATTATTCACCATTGAGTGATTGGGCTAAAAACGATATATAGCATGATATCTTAAGAAGTAATGGACGGGATCGGACGAAACTTGTTGGACGTGGATGAATAGAGTAGGTGACGAGAACAAGCAGATTCGATTTTGGAGGTCTGGATCCAGATCCATCTCATTCGTGGGAATGGGATATAAGAGGTAAACTGTTCTGCCTGGCAGAGGTATGCGCTCTCGTTATCAAATAGACCGTTGGTATGACTTGATATCCTGCCTGCATTTTACCACGCTTTTGGAATAACTGCTTCAGTACTGAATCTCAACAGTTTGGACAGGATGGTGCAACTGACCCTACTTACTCAGATGTCCTTGTAATTTTCTCTGAAATTTGAGGATCTTGTTATTTCGCAGGTTTCCAGATAGGTATCAATGTGGAGTGACATAACCCGCTTGAGGCACGACTGACAACAGCGCACACAGTTGCTTTTTTGGGGACTTCAAAGATGCAATTAATGTCCTAAAAATAGACCCCAAACTTTAATGTAGCTCAAGTTAAAAGTTGAGGAATTCTTATACAACTCAACTGAGGAAGACCATCGTCACAGGTAGTGAATAATGGGTTGGAAAGGCAAAGTGATGTTCACATATCGAACAAGCTGCTCAGGACACGTGATCCCCAAACAATATTTATTGTTGATATTTTAGAAATGATGTGCTTTATTTTTGCACACTTTACAAGTTTTCAATGAATCGGAATTTCAAGGAAACACGACGGCATCATTTTGGTGGGTGGACCACCCTTTAGCAAGAATGGAGTGAAACAGAAGAATGTAATCAGACTGGGTATAAGTGCAAAGAGGAAGCGGGATGTTAGGGAGGAGTATGGGTTGGGTTGCCTGAGTCTCGGTGCACGTGAGAGATAATCTGCCTGAAGACGTAGAGGAAGAGAGAGAGAGCAAGAGCGAGGCAGAGCCAGAGAGCCAGCGATGGAGAAAACAGAAGAACCAAAAATCGAACTGTTTGTGAAGGTAAAAAATTTTTTTTTTAAATATTTCCATAAATGATTGTACTAAACCTGAGATGTGTAATTACAAGTCTAACTGTGGTGTTCATCAAAGGCAAGAATTGCGAAATGAATTTGGAGACAGACGACTAGTTATTGCTCTGCAGACTTTGGTAGAGTGTGTGACAGATGTTTAAAAACTTCAAAACAAAATGAAATAAACGTGAGAAAATAACGTCTGTGAAAATAAATGTGTAAATGTATTAATCGTGATGGAGTATTTTGAACCATCTATTCATCATGGAAGCAGGAGTGGCAGAATTTTAGACCTCCATCCATCCTCCCCCTCGCTCCCCAAATGTTCCCTTTCAAATCTCTCCCCTCTATCCCCTTTGCTCCCAAATCTGTGTGCTTTCTCACCGCATCTCTTCTACACCCCCCTAATCTTCGTTTCCTCTGTTATTCTAACGTCTCTTCATTTTCTCAATTTTGCCTATAACTTCATATTGTATTGTGCTGTGTTGTACCATCGACCAGCCCACTGACAGGCAGGTAGCATAAGCTGCATCCCTGTCTGATTATTTGGTGATCTGATAAATGGAACATTCTATTTCAATCATGGAAAACTCAGTCTCACTTTGTTTCTCCAGGAGAATCGTCAAACAAACCTACATATTTTTACAGTCAATTGCTAGAAGATGTTGAATGGCTTGAACCTCCAGGCCTCATAATGAACCAAGACCTCTTCTGGGAAGACTATAAAGCAAACTCGGCCTCCAAAGCCAAAGTCATCCACAGACTTGCCATCCTCTGACATTCCAAGTTTTTCATTAAAAAAAAAATATATCAGAACTGCTGTACTCATAGCCCACAAGGCTTTTGTCCATAGCAGGATGGAGTATTGCCCTCCCCTGCAGGCTGTCACACCAGCATCACATCGTTGTCTCTTGATTCTGTGGAATCTGAATCTCTCAATGTAATTGGCATCTCCCATGATGAGCTTGATCCACAAGGTCTGTTTCTCTCAAATCCCAGACTGCTTTCACATAAAGACAAGCAAGTGTACAAACAATGGAAAGAAAAAAACAGTGAGAAAGAGGAAATGAAAGTTGGAGGAGTCATTTGTGACTAAAATAACTGAGACCACCACAAGTTTCTGGAAGAATTAAAAAATATAACTACACACATCCAACACATGGGAACCTTGTTGTGCAACACCTGGCTCAGGTAAATCTGACAGACAAGGAATAAAACTACCATGTCCATGAGATATAAGCAAACAAAACGTGAAGGACAAATAGAGACAGCGCTGGATGACAAAAATGATTATAAGTGTAGCATGCCAGAAACGAGAAAAAATTTTGAATTTATTTTGGGTTCAATGGGAATGAAACTCGGAATGCAGTTGGACATGTTCCACATGCTGATAAAATACACCCTGTTGGCAGGATGAGATCGAGAACTTTGTTGAACTTTTTAAAGTCCAATTGGATTTGAAAACAGCAATGATCTTCGGAAAAATGAAAACAGCAGTGATCTTCAAGATCATTGGAATCTGAAGAATCAATGAAGCCGAATCTATGTCCATACCAATTTCCCATCTCAGATAGATTGGTGGTCTCTCTGTCTTCTGCCACTGCTTTTCTTGTCTTGCACTCGATGTTCTTAACATGGAAAGATTAAAGCCGTCGGCTGATTTGTCTTTTTGCTCACAGACAGACAGACAGACAGACAGAGGTGAAAACATAACCTCTGTCCACCCCTAAAAAAAAAAAAAAACACATATCCTCTATGTGCAGAATGTCTAACATGGGTGAGACAAACTGGTTCAAAAACAGAGAATTACTGGACAGTTTATGTACAATGACTGTGCAGTTTTTGAGTCAATGTACTTACTTACTGTTTGTCCATTTGCAACTATTGATATGGTATCAGTGTCAGTATTTTAACCAAGATAAATACAAATATTTCCTTAGGATAAACCATAGGATCTTTAACGTCCACCAATGAATGTATTACCTATCTTTTAAAAGTATCCACGAAATAAATAACCTGCATGATAAACTCGACATGGTGTATTGTCCCCTCTTACTGATGGTCTATCAGAACGGATCTTCAGTGCTGCCAAAGCCGTACCCTGGCAAGGATCACACCGGGTAGTTTGCCATTAACTTCCCAGGAGTAGTCAGGACAAGGACTTGTAATTTGTTCAGGGTGATGACTCGTCTATTCTTCGTTAACTGAGAGCGTGGGATCTTTAACATTCACCAACTAATTTTCACCAACTCATGGACAGCCGGCTTAACGTTCATGTGAAAGATGGTGTACTCCCTAATGCAAAACCTATTCTGTAAAGCTGAAGCATTAATCCAAAGGTTTACAGTTGTGTCAGGACTCGAACGAACCAAGAGGAGATAGCTCAGCAGTAAGGGTGCTACGACAATCTGCACTACCTTGTGCAGGATTGATAGGCCAATTGGCCTCCTCTTGTGTTGAAGTTCCTTGTAAATCCTGTTGGACATCGTATTGTCCTCAAGTTCACAGACATTTTATATCAATGGTCCTTGTGATAAAGAAACACGGAAAAAACACCTTTATTTCCTTTTTGTCAAAAAGACATAAATTAACCTGAATTTAATTCTGTAATTAACTTGTATGAGGGAGGGTTGAGTAGTTTTTAACTTGGGTAAGGGGGCAGCTGGAGAGGGTAGCTAGCGTAGAGAAAGGGGCACGAGCAGCTGATGACATTCCAAAAACAGAAGCAGCTGATGACACATTTGATGATTGACATTTTAAGGTCAGTTACGTTTCACATACTTGTATTCCACTTCTACTATAGTTTATAAATGAATGCTTATACAGAATGAGGGCATTTTGGCCAGCATGTGTTCTATAATCCTGTTAACCCAGGTCAAAAAACCAGTAAAGACCAGTAGCTTACTGGTCAACTGGTACCAGTTGAAAACCAGTAGCCAACTGGTACCAGTAAAGCCAGTTGGTTTCTTACTGGTTTTAATATGGAAATTGGAATAGAGTGATTATATTACCAGTTGAAATACAATTGTATTTAACTAACTGGTATCAACTGGGACCAGTACATTGTAACTGGTATCAACTGGGAGACCAGTAAGACTTTAACTGGTACAAATATGAGCTACTGGTTTTTTCAACTGGGAAATTGGAATTCTGACTGAATTTAACTGGTACCAGTTGAAACCAATAGAGACCAGTTAAAGACCAATTAGAACCAATAGAGACCAGTTGAAAATGTGTACTGGTTTTAACTGGTTTTTCGACCTGGGAACTTCATCAATAAACCAGGGGTTGGGGAGGCAACTTTGCTTGCCTTTTGGTGAGAAAAGATGGCACTTTCAAGGCGATAGGTCATTGAGTCAGAGGGTTGACAGTATAGCCAAGAGGAACGCACACTCGTCTCGAAGTTGTCAAGCCTGTGCTCCAATCCCACCAAGCTATAAACTGTCATCCTGGTGCCTCGCAGGCAGGGTGAGGCATAAATGTGTGTGGCGTCTCGCGGATAGACGTTAAACAGGCGTCCCGTCTGCCGGAATTAGTTGGTGTTTGTTAAAGATCCCACAGTGTTTTTTGCGAAGAGTATGTGAGCAGGAACAAACTACAAATTCCTGCTCGAACCTACAGGGGCACTGCATCAGCAGTGCAGCTGTGTCCCCCGGCAAATGTTACCCACAGCCATGTGTTGCGTACAAAATAAGATTGGATTCAGAAAAGAATAAATAGTAGGGGACGGACAAAATTAAAACGGAATGATAAAAAACGGATTTCTTGTAGCGATCTGATGGGAGTCTAAAACACAAAGAGCAAAAACTGTGTCTGACCCAGCACAATCGGACAAACGTTGACTTGATGGACTGGAAGACTCACCCACTGTAGTCCACAGCGTCAGTCTCAACACGGTAAATCATTTTCTGTTCACTGCAATTCAGGGCCATTGTACTGGAGTCGATTATTCAAATCCATCTTTTCACTTCATCTCAGGCTCCTTCCATTGACTCTTCCAGGACCTTCACAAGAATCCAATTGGGTGACACGAGTGCTTTAGTTGAGCTGTAAATGTGCGAATGATTTTTTTTTTCTGAATTTGATAACTGTCATATTTCACGATTGAGGTGTGTTGATTGGTTGACCCGCTTTGCCCACCCCACATGTGGGAATTTTAGGGGGATGCTGTGATCATTTTCATCACTCTTGAGAAAGGTTAGTGGATGCATGTGGCTTGTTACATGTTGCAAACCGAAATGTTGAGTAGTTGTTTGTTTAAGTGAAGGTTGGAGAACTTACCGTGGATTCCTTTGATTATATATATGTATGCATTTGTGTATATTGGTTGACGAGTCAGTAAGTGACCACTATATTCGTTATGGGTGTGTCTGTCTGTCTGTCTGTCTCTCCCGAGCATAGCTCTGTGGGTTTTGATCCGATCCTGATAAAATTTGGGTGGGAGGTTTATATCATGATCCAGTTGTGTTTTCCGGAGAATGGGCGTGCTGCGCCCAATATGGGTGGAGCCACGCCCAAAAAACATGTGTTTTTAGGGGGTAGACGATTTCAAGTTACATCTTCTCCGAGGGGGTTTGTCGAATCTGGTAGGAGTTTCAGTATTTGGTTAGCCCAATGGCACCTGCATAGCCCCACGGAGCTCGATTTTTCATTTTCGTCCCAAGGTCACGAACTTCGAAAATGTCAAAAAAAATCAATAAATTGGTCATCGAGCTCCTAGGGTTTTCAACTGTTTCGAATGAAAGTTGGTATGCGAGTAGTGCTTTGAGTACGACAAATTTCATCATTTATGTTTTTCCCGATTCCTGCCAGTTTGACCGTGGCATCCCCTCGAAGGTCAAAAAATTTAAAAAAAAAAGGCAAACCGTGGACATTTTTCGTGAACCATCGCAGTCTCCAGATGTGTGTGTGTGTGTGTGTGTGTGTGTGTGTGTGTGTGTGTGTGTGTGTGTGTGTGTGTGTGTGTGTGTGTGTGTGTGTGTGTGTGTGTGTGTGTGTATCTGTATGCTGTTCGTCTTTCGGCTGCTCCCATTAGGGGTCGCCACAGCGGATCATCCGTTATGATCCGCATACTGATTTGGCATAGGTTTTACGCCGGATGCCCTTCCTAATGCAATCCTGGTCGCCTCTTACAACACAGGGATAAGGATTGGGTTTTGCAATGATTCCGGGCTGCCCGACACCCTCTCATAGCGTGGCCCAGCGCAGAGCTGCGGTCCTCAAGCAATCCTCCAACCCAAGCCTCCGAGTATCCGGATTACAGGCGCACGCCACTACGCCCGGTATATATATATATATATATATATATATATATATATATATATATATATATATATATATATATATATATATATATATATTTGAATATTTGTGTACTGTATACATACAGTGGGGAGAACAAGTATTTGATACACTGCCGATTTTGCAGGTTTTCCCACTTACAAAGCACGTAGAGGTCTGTAATTTTTATCATAGGTACACTTCAATTGTGAAAGACGGAATCTAAAACAAAAGTCCTGAAAATCACATTGTATGATTTTTAAATAATTAATTTGCATTTTATTGCATGAAATAAGTATTTGATACATCAGAAAAACAGAAGTTAATATTTGGTACAGAAACCTTTGTTTGCAATTACGGAGATCAGACATTTCCTGGAGTTCTTAACCAGGTTTGCACAGACTGCAGCAGGGATTTTGGCCCACTCCTCCATATCCTTCAGGTTTTGGGGCTGTCGCTGGGCAACACAGACTTTCAGCTGCCTCCAAAGATTTTCTATTGGGATCAGGTCTGGAGACTGGCGAGGCCACTCCAGGACCTTGAGATGCTTCTTACGGAGCCACTTCTTAGTTGCCCTGGCTGCGTTTCGGGTCGTTGTCATGCTGGAAGACCCAGCCATGCCCCATCTTCAATGCTCTTGTTGAGGGAAGGAGGTTGTTGGCCAAGATCTCGCGATACATGGCCCCATCCATCCTCCCCTCAATACGGTGCAGTCGTCCTGTCTCCTTTGCAGAAAAGCATCCCCAAAGAATGATGTTTCCACCTCCATGCTTCATGGTTGCGATGGTGTTCTTGGGGTTGTACTCATCCTTCTTCTTCCTCCAAACACGGCGAGTGGAGTTTAAACCAAAAAGCTCTATTTTGGTCTCAGACCACATGACCTTCTCCCATTCCTCCTCTGGATCATCCAGATGGTCATTGGCAAACTTCAGACGGGCCTGGACATGCGCTGGCTTGAGCAGAGGAACCTTGCGTGCGCTGCAGGATTTTAATCCATGATGGCGTAGTGTGTTACTTATGGTTTTCTTTGATACTGTGGTCCCAGCTCTCTTCAGGTCATTGACCAGGTGCTGCTGTGTAGTTCTGGGCTGATCCCTCACCTTTCTCATGATCATTGAGGCTCCACGAGGTGAGATCTTGCATGGAGCCCCAGACCGAGGGAGATTGACTGTTATCTTGAACTTCTTCCATTTTCTAATGATTGCATCAACAGTTGTTGCCTTCTCACCAAGCTGCTTGCCCATTGTCCTGTTGCCCATCCCAGCCTTGTGCAAGTCTACAATTTTGTCCCTGATGTCCTGAGACAACTCTCTGGTCTTGCCCATTGTGGAGAGGTTGGAGTCTGATTGATTGAGTGTGGATAGCTGTATTTTATGCAGAAAATGAGTTCAAACAGGTGCAATTAATACAGGTAATGAGTGGAGAATGGGAGGGCTTCTTAAAGACAAAACTAACAGGTCTGTGAGAGCCGGAATTCTTACTGGTTGGTAGGTGATCAAATACTTATTTCATGCAATAAAAAGCAAATTAATTATTTAAAAGTCATACAATGTGATTTTTCAGGATTTTTGTTTTAGAATCCTTCTTTTACAGTTGAAGTGTACCGATGATAAAAATTACAGACCTCTACGTGCTTTGTAAGTGGGAAAAGCTGCAAAATCAGCAGTGTATCAAATACTTGTTCGCCCTACTGTATATACATTTGTTTGTGTATGCATATATACTTCTTTCAGCTGCTCCCATTAGGGGTCGCCACAGCGGATCATCCGTTATGCTCCACATCATCATTTGGCATAGGTTTCACGCTGGATGCCCTTCCTGACGCAACCCTGGTCGCCTACGACACAGGGATATGGTACACCTGATTCTAACCGGGGCATACACCGGGCCCAGTACAATGGTACTCACTTCGCCGATCTCGGAAGGATGACAGGCTGAGTCAACCTCCTGGTGTGTATTAATTCAAGCGGCCAATGGGGGCTTGAACTCAGGACCTTTTGGATCCCAAGCCGCTACCCTAACCACTATGCCAACACCAGGTATATATATATATATATATATATATATATATATATATATATATATATATATATATATATATATATATATATATATATATATATATATATATATATATATATATATATATATATATATATATATATA
>NC_140964.1:48829362-48839362 GCF_056783735.1 Eptatretus burgeri
TGAAGGGTGTGACCAAAATTCCGGGTGTGAGGTGGTGCGGACTCTACTGCTCCATCTCGCGGTCGTGCTTGCCATCGAGACTCGGCCCCACAACAATATATGTATATGTATATGATATATATATATCTATATGATATATATATATATATATATTATATACCAGGTGAATGCACCCAGCGCTGCCTGGATTCTTTTTGAATGAATTTAATCTTCTATACATATGTCTGACGCGAGCACAGTTTGTTCCCTCTTGGGCCATGGCAGTCATAGACTAAGGGGGTTGGTGAGGGGGAAACACACCCCCTCCCCCCCAGCCGAGGGGCCTTGCCACAGACTATAACCTTCCCGGGGCCCATCCCGACATTTTTTGTTTCAGTGCTTAGCTCCTATCTTTCACCTTTCAGGAGATTAGCACGTACAGACAAACAAACAAAAACTTAAAATCATATGTTCGATATATCGCATATGGCGTTGGCCCCATGTCAATCGGCTGAACTTGAAAAATTAACGTTACGAAATCGGTGATGACGTCATATATCGGAAACCGGAAGTCGGAAGTACAATTCATTTACAGCGGGACACTCCCGGGTACATGTTCTGTCAGCATGTGAAGTTTGGTGAGGATCAGTCCAGTACTTTTCACATGCATAGGTCACAGAGAAACACACAGACACTTCAACTATATATGTGTGTGTATATATATATATATATATATATATATATATATATATATATATATATATATATATATATATATATATATTTATATATACTACTGCGGGCCCGTAGGTGCGTGCCAGTATGTGCAGCTTCATTCTTTCGCTCTCGTAAACGACGACTGGATTGGGGCATTTTTTCAATTATATCGGACCAACCGTATCATAAATGGCCATAACTTGGGAAACACTTGGGAAGCAGCTGAAATGGATGAAGAACGATATCAAACCTTGAAAAGGCACACTCAGGTCCCCAGCGTCGATCGTGATGTCATACCAAACGAAGAAGAAAAATTGTGACGTCAAGGGTGCAAAAACAAATAAATAATAATAAATAAACATTAATTGTGACGTCATCGCACCGTGTCTTGTCATTGGTTGACAGATAAATGGCCGTAACTTGGAAACTGCTTAATAGCAAACCTTGAAAAGGCACATCCCTGGGTCCCCAGCAATATTCCTGGCAAGTTTCAATCAGATCGGACCGTCAATCGTGAAAAAAATAAATAAGCATTAATTGTGACGTCATGGCAACGTGTCTTGTCATTGGTCGACAGATAAATGGCTGTAACTTGGGAACCGCTCGTCCGATTAATATCAAACCTCGAAAAGGCACATCGCGGGACCCTGGTAATATTCCTGGCAAGTTTCAATCCGATCGGACCGGCGGTCGCAGACAGACAGACACACACACAGAGATTGCTGGAATTATATATATATATATATATATATATATATATATATATATATATATATATATATATATATATATATATATATATATATATATATATATCTTCTTCTTTCGGCTGCTCCCGTTTGGGGTCGCCACAGCGGATTATCCATTATGATCTGCATTCTGATTTGGCACAGATTTTACGCTGGATGCCCTTCCTGATGCAACCCTGGTCGCCTCTTACGACACAGGGATAAGGATTGGGTTTCGCCATGATTCCGGGCTGCCCAACCCCCTCTCATAGCGCGGCCCAGCGCAGAGCAGAGCTCCCATCCTCGAGCGATCCTCCAACCCAAGCTTCCAAGTAGCCGGATTACAGGCGCATGACACTCCACCCGGTATATATATATATATATATATATATATATATATATATATATATATATATATATATATATATATATATATATATATATATATATACATACATATATACATATGTATATGTATACTGAAACGCAAAAGAAACTTACCACCTTTTAAACCTTCAAATATCAACAATAACACTGCGTGTAGTAAATGTGTGGACAAGAGTGTCCTCACTGTCAGACAAAACGGTCATGGATGGTCACTTGAACCTTCAATGGTCACTTCATAGCACAGCCGTTTTGACTGTCAGTGATTAGCCAAGGGGTACGGGATGATTTTAATGAGCTGCACGTGATGTCTTGATATTGGCTTTAAAAAGGCCAGTGCAAAATGGGCATTTCAATCAACATGCCATGATTGTCAAGGGATCAACGGCAATGTGCCTTGGGCATACTGCAAGGCGGATTAAGCTACCGTGAGGTGGCACGTCGCCTTGGCTGTTCTCACCAGACGATATCGGCCCTGGTGGACAGAGACACCCTCCACAACTCTGCAGATGACAGACCTCGATCAGGGAGGCCACGAGTCACCACTGCAAGGCAGGACAGGCAGATGGTCCTAAGTCAGATGGCTTCAGACATTGAGGACTGAGTGGGACAGAATCCAGCAGCAATCCATCCAAAGACTGGTAGGCAGTATGCGCCGACGATGCACTGCCTGTATCCAAAACAATGGTGGCCACACACACTATTGAAAGGGGACTGACATTGCACCCTGTGCTGTTCTGCACTGTAGAACAAACTTATGAGATGGTGTCTCTTGGTCAAAAACTTGACATGTCATCAATAAAATGCCAATGTTTCAATCAGCAATTGTTGGTTTGTTTTATTTTGAACTGTTAGAATTCTATTACATTTCAAACAAATGGTAAGTTTCTTTTGCGTTTCAGTATATGTATATATATGTATATATATATATATATACATATATATATATATATATATATATATATTCTTCTTCTTCTTTCGGCTGCTCCCGTTAGGGGTCGCCACAGCGGATCATCCATTATGATCCGCATAGTGATTTGGCACATGTTTTACGCCGGATGCCCTTCCTGACGCAACCCTGGTCGCCTCTTACGACACAGGGATATGGTACACCTATTTTAACCGGGGTATACACCGGCCCAGTATACTGGTACTCATTTCGCCGACCTCGGAAGGATGACAGGCTGAGTCAACCCCCTGGTGTATTAATTCAGTGGCTCAACGGGGCTTGAACTCAGGACCTCTTGGATCCCAAGCCACTGCCCTAACCACTGCGCCAACACCAGGCTATATATATATATATATATATATATATATATATATATATATATATATATATATATATATATATATATATATATATATATATGTATGTATATATATATATATATATATATATATATATATATATATATATATATATATATATATATATATATATATATATATATATATATATATATTTATGAATTCTGGCCCGCTAGGCGTGCAATCGGCCACATACCTCTAATGGCAGCCGCGTCGCCCACCGGACGGACAATTCAGTCGTGACACTCTGGAACTACCACCAGGAGCCACTCATGGGTGGGGGTTTAACCTCACCCCAACCGATTCCGCATTCTACCCGCGCGAAATAGGGTGAATCGCCGAATGTCGATATACCTAAATACCCACGCGGGTAACCTACCGAGCGGTTGCACCACGCCGCAGGTCGGCTTAGGACACGAACCGCTTTAGCGGTTCGTTCCGTGCTACAGGGATAACCGAGCAGTGTTATCGCCGACCTCGACGGTTTAGTGATTCTTCTTTACTCGGGTGTTCAAAAACCCACTACTCATTCCACGATGCAAGATGGCACTTTCAATGCGGTGAAAGGAGGACGCGACGAACGGGATACGTTTCACACAAGGACATCTATCTATAATTCCAGCAGTGTGTGTATGTGTGTGTGTGTGTGTGTGTGTGTGTGTGTGTGTGTTTGTGTGTGTGTGTGTGTGTGTGTGTGTGTGTGTGTGTGTGTGTGTTTGTGTGTGCCTGGGAGTGCCGTTTCTCGACGACCGCTGGTCCGATCTCATTGAAACTTGCCAGGAATATTGCCGGGGACCCGCGGATGTGCCTTCGAGGTTTGATATTGATCGGACGAGCGGTTCCCAAGTTACGGCCATTTCATTGCTTTTTCAGTGTTGAGAAGGTGTATATATGGCAGCTGAAGGTGTCATTCCACCTTCTCATGCCATTTTTTCCCAAATTATTCACAACCAGACTACCACCGGTCCGATCGGATTGAAACTTGCCAGGAATATTGCAGGGGCCCCGCGGATGTGCCTTTTCAAGGTTTGATATTGTTACGGTTGTGGAAATTCGCATTACACCATAAAGCGTCCTCAGGTGAGATATATCGGTAAGTTCATGTGTAGTTAGCCCAATCCCGTTGTATAGAGGGAATATGTGTGATTCATCCGGGCTACAACGCTTTGAGTTAGCCATTTTTCTTTCTCTGTTGTTATTTTCGACCATTAAGCCGCCAACAACGCAAACAGCCACTACCTTTACCTTCACAACTCCATCCCGCAAACATCGCTTCACCGCCATTCCCAAACGACACCCGCCAACCACAAAACCACCACAGAAAACCCCCCACCACCTTCGCCTATCTCCTTCTCCAACCATCGACCACACCACCAGTCAACACCAAACGTCGTGCTCTCCAGGGCCCATTCGGCGATTGGTGCCGAACGCATCGAGCCACGAGCGCGAATGGCGGCCTTTCCGAGGGAGAAATTCGGATCAGGAAGGCTTCACGTCCCCTTTTTCTCCGTCCAATGGGAGAGAGTCGGGCGGTATGGCCCCGCCTCAAAGCGCGATGAACGTGGATTCTTTACGAGAGGAAGTTGGATCAAAGGAGGTTCACACCCCCTTTTTGCCGCACCAATGGCTGAACAGACGGTGGTGTGGCCCCGCCTCCAATCGCGTTTTGATCCTGAAATTTGCATATAGGCTCCTCCTGCGGCCTATAAAGACGCGAGCATAAGGCGACTCGCGGAGTTCGCGTGGTTGAGTTGCAGGCGGATGGTCGGGGCAAGTGAAGAGCTCAAGTTCGAGTCAAGTGAAGACGACGGTCGGCAACGAGGTTGCGG
The DNA here is from genome assembly GCF_056783735.1 of Eptatretus burgeri. Lineage (NCBI taxonomy): Eukaryota > Metazoa > Chordata > Myxini > Myxiniformes > Myxinidae > Eptatretus > Eptatretus burgeri. The sequence continues at coordinate 48,834,308 of NC_140964.1, forward strand.
TGTGGGGGTCGGTCGTCTCGTCGCGGGGTCCAAGCCAGCCAGCCATTCCCCTCTCCCTGAGAATCAGCAATTTCTCCCCCCCCCCATCCGCGCTGAGATAGTGCCGGGGAGCCCCGTTCCTCCCCCACCCTAAACGTGGTGCCAACAAAACTGCTTGCGCGGAGCACGCGGAGAGGGCTCGCCGACCACGCCAGGGGCACGGAGTCGGGGCGCAGCTGCGCGAACATTGCGGTTTGCCCATCTCGTCACGAGGACGCGGGTAAGACCTCGGTCTCGTGGACCTGGCCGCTCCTCCGGGATCCACGGACCTGTCTGCCTCCTTGCCTGTGAGGGTGGCTTTCTTTCCTTTGCTTTTTGTATGAGTGATGTGGCGCCGAGTCCCGACAAGTTGAACTGTATAAGTGTTGTAAATAATTGCCCTTTTTTCGGTCGTATTGCATTTGCTTTTGTTGCATCTTGTCTTGACTGTAATATACGTGCCTTCCGTGTTTCCGTAATAAATGTGCATTGCTTGTTGAACTGTTTCCCGCTTTGCTTCGTCTCCTTCCTTTTTGTTGAATCTCCATCTTGCATCACGTCAGGGATTCGTAGTGGGTTTCAACATCCCGGTAATTAATCGGAACCGTCAAGGCCGACGATAACTCCGCTCGGTTATCCCTGTAATACGGAATGAACCGCTTAAGCGGTTCGTGTCCGGAGTCGGCCTGTGGCGTGGTACAACTCCTCGGTACACTACTCACGCGAGTACTTAGGTAAATCGACCATTCGGCGATCGGACCCTATTTCGCGCGGGTAGAATGCGGACTGAGTTGTGGTGAGGTTAAACCCCCACCCGTGACTGGCTCCGGGCGGTAGTTCCCGGAGGGTCACGACTGAATTGTCCATTCCGGTGGGCGAGGCGGCCACTTTTGGCTACACGCGGTCGATCGCACGCCAGCGGGCGCGAATTCACAACAATATCAATCGGACGAGCGGTTCCCAAGTTACGGCCATGTATCTGTGAGCCAATGACAGCACACGGTGCTATGACATCACGAATGAAGTCCCAATTAATATTTATTTAATTTTTTTCAAGGATTGACGTCACAATTCTTCTTCGTTTGGTGTGACGTCACAATCGACACTGGGGACCTGGGTATGTGCCTTTTTTAAAGTTTGATATCGTTCTTCCTCATACATTTCAGCTGTTTCCCAAGTGTCTCCCAAGGTTTGAAAGCTGTTCTTTCCCAAGGTTTGAATTAATTAATTAATCCCAAGGTTTGATTATTACTTAATTATTAATTTATTTAATTACTTACTCCCAAGGTTTGATTATTATTCAAATTATTAATTAATCCCAAGGTTTGAATTTTCCCGAGGGAAACAGCCGTTTCCCAAGGGTTTGAAAGCTGTTTTTTCCCCAAGGTTGGAATTAAATCGTTGTGCTTGGTAGAGATTTGTGAATACATTTACAGAGAGAGGAGGGGGGAGAGAGGGGGCGAGAGAGAAGGGTGAGAGGGGGGGCAAGAGAGGGGAGGGAGAGAGAAGAGGGGGCTGTGCTGTATCACGTGATTGGGTTTTCGTATATCATGACTCGCCCGCTAGGGGTGGCAGTGATGTACATCCGGACGCGGAATAAATCAAAGTTACTGCTACGCTCTCGCCCTCCATGTTCCGTTGCACCTCAGACACCACAGTTGGCTGATGAGGATGGTTGATCGACGAGTCACGGCGCACGGACAAGTGCCCGTTTTCGTCGGAGACGACAAATCGGAACAATTGGGGTGCTATTTCCACGCGAATGATGTGGTCGACGAGAGCAAACAGAAGTCGATCTTGCTCGCCTCGCTGTCGGCGGAGCATTATCGAATGCTGAGTGATTTGGTGGCACCAGACAAGCCCAGTGATGACGGGCTGTCGTTTCGGGACATTGTGCAGGAGATGAAAGCACACATGGCGCCGGAGAAGTCATTACAGCTGGCTCGATACCAGTTCGATCGCCTCGCGAAAGGTACAGGGGAGCGCGTCGCTGATTTCGTGGTGCGAGTGAAGCATTCTTCCGTGGCATGCAAGTTCACGGCAGAGGAGCGTTTGGGTTGGCTCAGAGATCGTTTTATTTCTGGGTTGCAAGATGCGAAAATGGTTTCGGCGGTTCTATGGCTGAAGGGTGAAGCCATTACATTTACCTCGACGGTCGACACTGCTGCAGCTGTCGAGCAGACTCTTGGAGATGTTCGGGCCATCACCGGCCGCAGCATGGGGCGCTGAAACAGAATGGAGACGTCCGATTGTGCGGGGACTTCAAGTCCATGGTGAACCCGGGGCTCAGCATGGAACAATATCCACTGCTGTCAATCGATGAAATATATGCACGATTGGTGGGGAGTCGATACTTCACGAAGCTTGATCTGCGTGATGCATATTTTCACCTGCCGATGGATCCCGGGAGTAGCGACCTTTTGACAATCAACACGTGTCAAGGGCTCTATCGATATACCCGACTCTGTTTTGGGATTGCTTCGGCCCCGGCCTTGTGGCAGAAAGCCATGGATCAGGTTTGCATTGGCCTGCCCGCTCAAACCTACCTGGACGATGTGCTCATTGCGGGGAAAACTGCGGACGAGCATCTTGCGAACATTGCCCAAGTGCTGACGAAGCCAGAAGCGTGCGGCCTGCGCTTGAACAGAGACAAGTGCGCGTTCTTCAAGCAGCGCTTGGAATATCTCGGGCACGTCATCATGCCAGAGGGGCTGTTGAAAGGCCCTCGGAAGGTGGAGGCGATTCAGCACATGCCACCGCCTCGCGACAAGACGCAGCTGCGCTCGTTCATTGGCATGGCCCAGAATTGCCAGAGGTTCGTGCGCGGGCTCAGCTCACAGCTTGCGCCGTTAACGCAGTTGCTCAGGAAGGACGAGCGCTGGGCTTGGGGGTCTGCACACCAGGTGGCGTTCAACCGCGTCAAGCGGCTGCTCAGAGGATACGGTCCTCGTGCACTATGAGCCTGCGCGTCCGCTCTTATTGGCATGCGACAGCTCTGCACATGGCATTGGGGCAGTGCTCTCCCACAGGATGGACGATGGTTCCGAGCGGCCTGTTTGTTTTGCATCCCGGACCCTGTCCGCAGCAGAGCGGGAATATGCCCAGATTGAGCGTGAGGCTCTCAGCCTCGTCTGAGGTGTGCAGAGGTTTCATCAATACCTGCTGGGGCGGCATTTCACTTTGCAGATGGATCACAAACCACTTAAATTCATCCTGAGACCCGAACGCGGGGTACCGGTGGTAGCGGCCACGCGGATACAGCGGTGGTGTCTGTTTCTTACTGCGTACAATTACGATATTCAGTTCCGGAGCACCGAAAAGCATGCAAACTGCGATGGGCTCTCGCGCTTGCCTTGCGCGGAGGGTCCAGCTGCGTCTGAGTCGGCCAACCGGGTTGATGTGTTCGCGCTGGGCCAGGTCCAAAGCGGGCCGATCACGGCCAAACAGGTCGCGGTGGAATCTGCTCATGATCCAGTGCTCACCCGTGTCGTCCAGGCGATTTCTATGGGGAAATGGAGCGATCTACCTTCAACGCCGGCATTTCAGCCTTTCGCGTCGCGCGCATTCGACATCTAAGGTCCGCACCGTATCATCCTGCAACGAATGGGCAGGCAGAGTCGTTTGTTAAAATGTTGAAACGGGCTTTGCCCAGGGGGGGGTGTTGCACCTGTGCAGACAATGGTCGATGGCTTTTTGCCCCCATACAGGAACGCTATTCATCCTGTCACCGGCGATTCTCCTGCCATTCGTCTCTATGGACGGGCATTGCGGTCCAGGCTGGATTCGCTGCGACCTGGAGGGTCAGTGAGTGGGGCGGTGTCGCGCCCGACGCTGCTGCGTGGTTTTGATGTGGGACAGCGGGTGATGGTGCGCGATTATTTCCACGGGTCCAAATGGGTGCCGGCTGTGGTCTCTGTGGTACTGGGGCCGGCGAATTGCATGGTGCGGACTGATGGTGGGGAGGTGTGTAAGCGGCACGTGGACCAAATGCATGATCGCTGTTCAGCGTCACCTCCCCCCCCCTCCCCGTGCCGAGCGATGTGGGACCCCCACCTGTAATGTTGCCGTGGCCAGACGTTGTATCACCAGGGCCGGACGTGCCGACGTCCGCGCGTTGTTCACATGATTCAATCCTGCCCGAGGACGAGCAAGCTTGTCGGCCGGGGGCGGTAGTTGTTGCGGATGGGGTGAGTCCGGCGAGGGTGTCACCTCGACCAAGCCGGGAGGCGTCTGAGCCTGGGCCGTCTGGCGTCACTGCCCGTCCGAGGTGGGTCAGGAGACGTCCGCGGTACTTGGCGGATTTTGATTGTTGCTTGGTTTCGTTTGGTCATGTTATAATTGTCATTTCATCATTAGAATTGTCATTTTATGTGGGGAGGAGTGTGCTGTATCACGTGATTGGGTTTTCGTACATCATGACTCACCCGTTACGGGTAGCAGTGATGTACATCCGTACGCGGAATAAAGCGAAGTTACTGCTACGCTCTCGCCCTCCATGTTCCGCTGCACCTCGGACACCACAGGGGCGAGAGAGAGGAGGGGGCAGAGGAGGGGGGGAGAGAGGAGGAGGATGAGAGGGGGTGGCAAGAGAGGGGAGAGAGAAGGGTGAGAGAGGGGGGCGAGAGAGGGGGCGAGAGAGGGGGGGCGAGAGAGGGGGCGAGAGAGGGGGCGAGAGAGGGGGCGAGAGAGGGGGTGAGAGAGGGGGGGCGTCAATTCTTCTTCTTCGTTTGATATGACGTCACAATTGATGCTGGGGACCTGACACTGCAGGCACGAAGCTGTACATACTGGCACGCACCTACGGGCCCGCACCAGTTTATTATAAAGCACATATTGCACACACAACACAAGCAAGGCAAATAGAAAGCAATACAACCGAATACGATGAGAAAGTACATGCACTTAACAGGACACGTCGCCACAGCATGCATACAAAAACAACAGGAAAACCCTCTCCATAGGCAGGGAGGTAGACGGGGTTCTTAAACCTTTATGGTCGTGGGCCGTGGATGACTGAAAAGGCCCGCAAGACCGTGC
>NC_140964.1:48846862-48854362 GCF_056783735.1 Eptatretus burgeri
TATATATATATATATATATACATATATATATATATATACATATATATATATATATATATATATATATATATATATATATGTGTATGTATATATATATATATATATATATATATATATATATATGTATGTATGTATGTGTATGTATGTATATATATATATATGTGTATGTATGTATATATATAAATATATGTATGTATATATATAAATATATGTATGTATATATATATAAATATATGTATGTATATGTATATATATATAAATATATGTATGTATATGTATATATATATAAATATATGTATGTATATATATATAAATATATGTATGTATATATATATATATAAATATATGTATGTATATATATATATATATATATATGTATGTATATATATATATATATATATATATATATATATATATATATATATATATATATATATATATATATATATATATATATATATATATATATATATATATACCAACCAGTTATGACAAAGGAGAATAGGATGTATTTTTATTGTAAACCTGGTGTTAGCTTCGTTTGGGTGGCTGGCTTGGGATCGTATGCTCCAGAGTTTGAGCCCTGTTGGCTGCTGAATTAACACTAGGTGGGGTTGACAGCCTGTCATCCTTCTGATGTCGGCAAAATGAGTACCAGTGAATTGCTAAGAGGGGCATTGCATCAGTGGTGCCCCCATACTCAGTCACAGTGGTGATGCACTGTTGTTCATAGCCAGTTGAAAGCTTGAAATCATGCCACCACAATAAGTGGAAGTATTTAGAAAAAATGGATGTGAATGGAAGAGCAGAACAATAAGGGGATAATGGGGGAAATAATGGGACAACTATAATGAGATGCACCATAGGACAAGGAGAGGAATTGCAGGAGAATGGTGAGAAAAAGGTTCACTGGGTGTCATAATCTCAGTAGTTGAAATGGGTGAGACCAGGAGGCGTTTGTGGGAGAAGATGAGAGATCCTCGTTTTTGTGTATACAATATCAGCTCATGGAAGAGCAAGAGTGTTGGAGACATTACAAACAGATCGGTGGTCTCTCTGTCTTCAACACCACCTCCTTTCTGGTCTTGCACCCTCTGCTCTTTCCGTGTTTTATCCGCCTCCCCCCACCCCCCTTCCCCCACCTCAGATTTATACAGGGCTCACATGTTCCACTATCAACCCCTTTCTGGTGAAACTCCCAAAATCCAGAATCATTGCTCAGTGCTCACGTCCACTCATTCGTTCCTATTTTGTCCCACCTGTGGAACCAACTCCACATTCTCTTCAATGTCATTCTTCCCTCCAGGTCTTCATGACATCTGTTCACCATCATCTCAGATCATCCTCATCCATACTCATCATTTCTTATAACCCATTAATCTCCCCCAACTCCAAACCTAGCTAATTCCAATTTTTCTTCCTGAAGTTGGCTTCTGTATCCATCCTCTCCAACCAATGCATACTTTCCTGCTCCTCATTCCGACCCACACCCATTGTTTTTCTAAGCCTCCCTATATTTTATCCTTTGATCAACCCTGCTCTTGGTGTTTCTCTCCTCTCTTCCTCCGGTTCCTTTTGTTCTGTTCCTTCCTCATACATGCAGTGATCTAGCTCTTCCACGAGCCTTAATTTTGCCTTCAAAAAACCCCAATAAACAGAGTGTGAAAAAGGCAATGCACTGACAATGTGGCAGCTCAGCCACAGTTGGATAATAAAGGCAGGAGAATTGCATGAACAGGAAAAGAGGACATAGGAGGAGAAGAAACATATCTGTATATGTATAACATATTTTAAATGTTAATTTAATTATTTTGGAATATCCGTTACTGTTCAGTGAATGATTATAGTTGCTGGGAGGAACTGATTTATGAAAAAGTGTGTGTGTTTTTGTGTTTTTTCAGGCTGGTTCTAATGGAGAATGCATTGGTACCTGCCCTCTATGTCAGAGAATATTCATGATCCTCTGGCTGAAGAAAGTGACATTTGATGTTACCACGGTGGATATGACAAGGTGAGAATTTTTTTTCCTCATTTACACTAAACAATCAATTTCTGTATTGTACAAAAACTGTATCTTTCGGCAACTTGGAATTGTATTGTTTACACGCCTTGTACATTTTTAAGTGTTTCAATAATCCTTAAACCAATGCTTTCAACAAACAAACTACACCCACATCTTTGTGGCATATGTACGTCATCTTCCTACGATTATCGTATTTTTGTGCCATTGCCTCGAAGGAGACTTTTTAAAACGAGCAGAGTGCAATTCATTTTGTACACCTGCATTATTATATAAAATTATTGAGTTTTTGAAAACGTTATTGTATAAAATTCTGGAGTTTTACACATCCCTGTCTTTTGTTGCAGGAAAACAAAGGAGATGAAATGCCTTGCCCCTGGAGCACAGCCTCCATTCCTCAAATTCAATGGAAGCGTCATTACAGACTTCATGGAAATCGAGGACTTTCTGGAGGAAACATTTTGTCCTCCTCGGTGAGAGGACGAGTAAATCTACACATTCTCGGTGCATAATCGATTGAGATGTGTCATTAAATTTTTCTCCATTTCTCCTTGCCTGTTTTCCTCCATCTTCCATACCAGGTACCCCAACCTCCGTCCCAAAAATCAAGAATCCTTCAAAGCTGGTGCAGATATTTTCCAAAGATTTTCTGCCTATATCAAGAACACCATTCCAAAGAAGCACGAAGGTGAAATACAAACATCATTTAACTGCAGACCTGTATCATAGACCACTATATGTTGGGATAACTTGGAATAGGCTTTCAGGACATTAACATGGTTGACCATCGTAGCTGAAGATAGGCCGTTCACATGTGACATGCGAACAACTTGAGAACGTGAATTTGTTTATAGTGTAGGAGCCCCTGAACCAGACAACCACACTGTGATATAGCAAGCAGTGTAATATGCTGTCAAGAAATATCCAAGAATACCAGACCACTTGTTATACCTGCAGGTTAGGCAGGAATTTAATTGGTTCAGGGTGCCAGCAATAACTCACCAACTCTTCGAGAAACACTGTGGGATCCTTAACCTAATCAACTAATGTCAGCATATGATACACCCAGTTTTACGTCTATCCGAGGAACAGCACACGTACTGATGACCACATTCACTGTGAAACACTGGGATGAGAATCTATAGTTGGGTCAGGATTCAAACCCAGGCTAGACAGCTCAGAGATGAGTGTGCATACATCTAAGTGATTTGTGCATATGCATACCATTACATGCTTTTTAGCTATTGAGTAAGTCTGGTGTTGGCTGAACGGTTAAGGTGGCTGGCTTAATATCGTAGGGTCCTGAGTTTGAGTCCCTGTTCACCTTTGAATTAACACCAGCTGGGGTTGACTCAGCCTGTCATCTTTCTGAGATCGGTGAAATGAGTGCCAGTATACTGTATTGGTAATATTGTTACGAATCTGGCAGCCATTTGCACACAACAGCCAGAGTCCCCGCAGTTCAGTTATTTCGATAAGTATGTGTTTATAGTTAGGGTCCCGTCCCTATGTCTAAATAAAAGGGAATTACATGTGTGCGCTCCGAAGTTTCTTTCTCGTTCGATTTTTGCAATACCCAACGCCAACTAATCAATCCTTCACTTCTTCACACCATCAACGCCATTGCCCACGTACGTTCAACCACGGACGTGGGTGGAGGTTTCCTCACCTCGGAACACCGACTCCGCCCAGGAAAGGAGGGGGTTCTCCCTTGTCCCATCACGGATGGCCAGCACATCACCCCACAAAACCCTGTCCAATCAGGGCAAAGATTACCTCAGAGCTCTGACTCCGCCACAGAAAGGCAGGGTTTTCCCCCTGTCCAATCAGAGGGGGACAGATATCACCCCACGAAACCCTGTCCAATCAGGGCAAAGATTACCTCAGAGGACCGATCACCCCACCCCGTCCAGGGGAGGGATAAGAATGGCTGGGCTCCCCTAAGTTCACTGGAGTTGGGTTGGAATTGTCGGAGGAAAAAGGGGTCGCCATTGCTCTTTGTGTGCGTAGTAGTCGTCGTCGTCTGGGCTTTTTGCTCTTCGCCCTTTGGTCTTTTGGTCTGCAGTCATCGTCGTCTGCGGTCTTGGTCTGCGGTCTTTTCCGGGGGTCCTCGCTTCGTTGGTGGAGTGTCTGGTTTGGGGGTTCTTTTCGGTGGTTCCATGGTCCTGTGCTTGCTGGTTCGCTCGTCTCAAAGAAACCGCACGAGGCGGACAGGTACCCGGCCAGTCTCTGACCCTCAGCTCGCCTTCCCTCCCGAGCTGAAGGGCCGAATAAAGACCCGGTGGGGTCCATTTCTGTGTGTGTGTGTGTGTGTGTGTGTGTATGTGTGTGTGTGTGTGTGTGTGTGTGTGTGTGTGTGTGTGTGTGTGTGTGTGTGTGTGTGTGTGTATGTGTGTGTGGCACCAGTCTGTTAAGTAGTAATTGTGAAGTGCTTTTGCTCACTGTACATTTGCCTGCATATATTCGTGATAACTCTGCTGTGTCTCCCTTCCCGATTAATATAAATAAACCCCTGTTAAATGTACCAGCTCATTGCCTGTCGTTTCTTTCATCGGCCCAGTATGGTTCGGGCTTGGGAAATAGTGAGGCCATCTGTGCCGTATTTTTTTTTTTAATTTTTTTTTTTTTTTTCTTTTTTTTTTTTGTATACCTTGGTCGAGGCTCGTATGAGAGCTAACACACAACTCACAGCAAGGAGGCATGAGACAAGAGGGGCGGGAGTGGAAGGGACAAAACATTGGGGAACAGACACAGGTGAACTGTGGAAGGGAGAGGGATGGGGATGGGACGGGGAACATGGCGAGGGGAAGATGGACATTAAAGGGACTTTCAGGAAGGAAAGCAGGAGAATTGAAGGAAGTGGGCTTGGGTGGATTATCGGGGGTAGAAAAGATCGAGGATTTGGATGGGGGAAGATAAGAGGTGGTGGTGAACAGCTGTTTTGAAAGCCTGGAGGGAAGAATGGGAAAGAATAGAGTGAGGAAGTTTATTCCAAAGGCGGGAAAAAAGAGGAATGAAAGAGTGAAGATGAGCAGTGATTCGTGATTTTGGTAGTTTTACCAGAAGGGGGTTGTTGGCGGACCTTGAGCGCCCTGTGGAAATGTGGTTGGGACAAATCACAGAGAGAGCAGGGGGGCAAGGCTGGAGAGGAGTCGGTAGAAGACAGAAAGACCACCGACCAACCTGCGGTGATTGAGTGAGAGGCCCAAAGACTCAGCTTCATTGCGGGAGATGCCAATGATCTTAAAAGCCCTGGTTTCGACAGCGTGAAGTCGAGAAAGGTGGGAGGCAGGAGCACCAGCCCAGAGGGGAGAGCAGTACTCCATCAGGCTACGGACAAAAGCTTTGTAAGTGGTCAGGAGCTCAAGAGGGCCGAGGAAGGACTTTGCACGACGGAGGATTCCCAGTCGGCGACTGGCTTTTGAGGCAAGGTTGGAAATGTGACTTTCCCAGGAAAGGTCATGGCAGATAGTGAGACCCAGAAGCTTGAAAGAAAAGACTTCTTCCAGAGGATTGTTGAGAAAGTGGATGGGGGGGTTTTGTAAACGGTCCTTTCGAAGAGACATAGTGAGAGTGTGAGATTTGTCTGGATTGAAAGACATGTTCCACGTGTTGGACCAGTTTGTGATTTTATCCAGATCTGCAGTGAGCGAAGAAGCTGCTGCTTGCCGGTCTGAGGGATGACAGATGGTACGGCAGAGGGTTGAGTCATCGGCAAAGAGAAATAGAGGATTTTCCAGAGAGTCCGAGTCATATTGTCATTTGGACCGGCGCGGCTTTGGTAACTCCCGCTCGGTTACGCCGGATCCGAGTCGGTAACAGCGACACGGTACGGACAAAGCCGGCCGAGGGTGTGGCTTCCCTGGTAGTTAAATGGCGTGAGTACTTAGGTAAATTGCAATAGACAAGTGGACCCGACCTCACACCGTCGAAGTATTGGCGACCACGGTCCTTTAAGCGACCCGTCGACTCCAGAGTTATCTGGGGTGATGAACTTCCATTCCGGTGTTCGGTGGGAGACGGCCCGACTGCTCCATCTAGTGGTCGTCCTCGCCACTGACCCCCAGCCCACAACAATATCAGGCACTGCATCAGTGGCACAGCTGAGCCCCTAGAAAATGATGCATCCAGCAGCCACAGGCTGCACATGGTAATTAGCTCGCTATTTGGTCTCGGTTTGATTTCAAATTGAATTTTATCCGACTGGAAACAATTACCTTGTTGCTTCATGAGGCATTTGGAGGAGAAGTGAAGCCATAACTCTCACATATGGGCTATTTGTCTTGTAGCTGCCAAACATTCAGACGACATCTTTCAAAAAAATAGAAATGACGTCTTTTCAAAAAAGCAATTCTGTGCCAAATTCCAAATTACGTCAATGACGATCTGCACAGTCACGGTAAAATGTGTCAAATGTAAGAAACATCATGATATCATGTTTGTTACATTTATATTGTTTAGTCATGGTTACACTTGTGCTTTTAGTTCATTTTATATAAAAAGTATTTCTGCCTATGTGTGACTCAGCTTTGGAGACCCATCTGCTGAAAGCTCTCCTTCACCTGGAGGAATACTTAAAGACGCCTCTACCCTCGGAGCGTGGTCCAAATAGCAGGAGGAGATTTCTGGATGGAGACGAGCTTACACTCGCTGACTGCGATCTTCTTCCCAAACTCAACATTGTTTTTGTGAGCCTACAGCCATTGTTATTTTAAACAGTATACCATAATCCTCTAATGTAATGGATATAATTGCATCATCAATCATGCACAGGCTGATTTTTGATTTGTTGCAAGCCAATGTAACATACAGGGTGCCCCACAGAAAACCAGGAAATTTGGTACAGTTTATTTAAAACAAAACAAAAGCAAACTTAGATATAGTGTAAAACAAAGATACACTTTATTTATATGTTAGTTTATTGATATGGTAAAATACGGCAAAATAAATCTCAAAATTTCCTGGTTTTCTGTTGGGCACCCTGTAGTTAGAGCTAAATTTGAACCTCAATGGTCATTGTAATATGTTGACCATAATTTAACAAAACCACATTCATTGGATTCCTTGATAAGAACACCAAGTTCTTATGAAGAAATGCAATCGGTGTGGATTTGAATGAGAGTTGTTTTGTGGGGGTGGCAGTGTTGAGTGAAGGGATGCTCAAAGGGAGGGACCCAAGATCACCAATATACAGTATTTACATACATCTATCTATCTATCTATCTCTATATGTACATAAATGCAAGTTGCCTGATTGTGACTGAGCGGGGTAAATGTTGTAACCATAGCACATACATTGCTGAACGATACCTCATTTAAGAGCTTTCGTGTCTAGACAGTGCATGCAGAGGTTTACAAATATTAATAGTCATGCAATTTCGAGTTTTATTCATTTTTGTTTCACACATGGTGTATGTGCTCAGAGTCTTTGGTTCACACAACTACCGGAAGTAACCATAAACAGTGTTTTATATATATAT
>NC_140964.1:48856862-48871862 GCF_056783735.1 Eptatretus burgeri
GTCATTCTTACAACAGACATACAGATAGATATATAGGTAGATGTAGATGCATATGCATATATATATATATATATATATATATATATATATATATATATATATATATATATATATATACAGACACATAGAGTGATAGATTGTAGATGGATCCATAGATAGATAAATAGACAGACACACACATGCACCAATGGATATATATTATTCATGCATTCTTTTCTTTATGCAAGTTGCCCGATTGCATCCAAATGGGGTAAACGTTGTAAGCACAGCATTTACAATGCTGAATGATACCTCATTTAAGAGCTCCGCATGCACTGCCTGGACCCAATAGCCTGGACTCCTTTAAGAGCATGACCCAGTTCAGGTCAAGGGCACAAACTCCCCTCCCAGACTCGCAAGGCAATTGTGTGTGTGTGTGTGTGTGTGTGTGTGTGTGTGTGTGTGTGTGTGTGTGTGTGTGTGTGTGTGTGTGTGTGTGTGTGTGTGTGTGTGTGTGTGTGTTAAAATCATAAACAAAATGACAACATGAGTTTACTCAACTGTGAAGTGATGGAGAGCACCCATTAAACACTTGTATCATCTGATGTTCCTTTTCTGTACCTCATTCAGGTGGTGTCTCAAAGTGTCCGTAACTTTGCAATCCCTGAAGTCTTTCCCAACGTGGCACGCTACATGTCCGAGGCCCAGAAAATGGTGGAGTTTTCTCGATCCAGTCCTGCCAACAGCGAACTTATTGCTACCTATTCTTTTCAAAGGGCAACAATCTGAATGAAATGGCGAATTAAGTAAGGCAGTGATTAGAGAGTAAAGGAATAATTAAAAACATCTCCACACAAGCATGGTGTTGTAATATCAAATTGCTTGACTGATAACTCCTGGACTTTGAAACAATCTTTGTAGAATTGGTAAGTAGTGAGGGGCTATGATGTACAGCTTTAAAATGAAAAGAAGAGGGAATGAACAACTCCAGTATAAGGGATTAATTAGGTTATTTTCCTCTTTTGTATGTGGAGCAGTCTGCCAGGAAGTGCAGTGAGGTTCATGAAATGGATGAATCCCAACACAATTGGCATAGGCATCAACATAAGATTAACAGACATTTGGAACATGTTGCTGTGTTGGATCCTATATTAACGTCTGCGTTTTGGCTTCTCGGTGGTTGTCTATCTCCCTATATCTTCAAGGTGGTTGCTTATCTCCCTATGTCTTCGAGGTGGTTGTCTGTCTCCCTATATCTTCGAGGTGGTTGTCTATCTCCCTATATCTTCAAGGTGGTTTTCTATATCTCTATCTCTGTTGTGTGGTTGTCATCGCTTGTAAATTAACTTGTTTTGTCTCAATATTCCTGGCAAAACAATACAACAAAATCTAAAACCCTATATATCTTGCCTTTAATTTTGCATTGTTCCATAAGATCTCAAAGTGGGCAGAACAGAGCCTGGCAGGATTCATCTCATTCACATCTCTAAGCCATAATTAAAATATTTACGTACTAATGATATATAGAGTTGTAGTTGTAGTTGTAGTAGTGGTCATAGCAGAAGTAATCGTAATCGTAATAGTATTCGTACTGATATGTACTTGTACATTGAACAATAAAGGATTCTTTTGATCATCATGTCTTGGACGATTGTTGGTATCTTGTTCGTATAAAACTCTCCTCGGGGATAAGTTCTATTAAAAAAAAACATAGGACTGCGTATTCGGGATCAGGAGCAAGTCACTCAAACCCCAATGCAGACCCTTAGACCCTGATATTTTTTAAATGCCGTGAACAAGCTTTGGTACATCACGGGTGATTAATGTTGTGGTCAAGTTTTACTGAAATTGTGTGTGTAGTTTTAGAAAGGAGAGCAAATACCTCTTTTTTTGGGGGGGGGGGGGGTCAACCCCCTCCCATCGACTCCCTTAATGGGCGCATATTTTGATGCGGTTAATACACCTTTGTAAGGTATCAGCTATGAAGCTTTTGGCCAAGTTTCATCAAAATCACATGTTTGGTTCAAGCGATAATGACTGAAGTGTTTACATACTGACAGACCTATGGACACTGATCGATCGCATCACGGGACGAAAGTCCTGGTGAGCTAAAAATGGTAAGGATGTAGGTTAGTACATATAGAAGACAAGTGAATGTAAGTTAATCCGGTGTGGATATACTGCAGGTATGATGGGCAAAAAGGTCGACTTTGAATCACTAATTTTCAGTGGGTAATGAATCTATTTCCCATTAAGCTAAATAATAGAGAGCTTACAAACAATGTAATTTAACTATTTCTCTCAAACTCAATCTTCTATCTTCTTCCGTACTAATAAAAGGCAGTGTGTGTGCATGCGTGCGCGTGCCAGTGTGTGTCTCCTCCATGACTCCAAAACCATAAAACCTAGCAGCCTGAAAGTTTGCATGCATACCAAGAAAACTCCAAGGAAGTGCAAAATTGAAAATTGGGTGTTTGGGTTAATTACAACACCCCCGTTTAAGATAATTAACAGTCTTATTTTATTATATCCTTCATCAGGTGATCCTCGGTCACCTCACTGTCTGGGGTCTTTAGGCGTTTCCTGGGTCACCTTGCTGGGGTCTGAAGCCGCCATGTTTTTTGGCCTTCTCAACCATGCCCTGACTCGGAACAAGCCGCAATGATTTCTTTACGATAAAGCTTATTTTTCACTTTCCTCACTCATATTGAATGCCTGTTCACCATCACTACAAAGCGATGTGTACATCGCTTTTGTAAGTACTAAAAGTTTTCAAATTAGGAGCTTGGAGCGATTTCATGCATTATATGAGACCATTTTCCACGATCTACTCTCACGGACTAATTAAAGTATATCATCGAAATATTATCTCGCTTTTTAGGATCGGATATCATCCGGACTAAATAAGTGTCGAAATCTCTTGTGAAATCTGTTAATTTAAAGAAATAACGAATCTTATAACTAAGCCGATACACCTATTTACTTAAAGCAAGCAAGAATATGTTCCCTCCTTCAAACATACACACGAAAATGTAATTTCCAAAGCATTAAACTTATATTTTTCGACTGTTTGGAGAATTATATTGAGGAAACAAATTAACCAGCTTCATTGAGCTATATGATTGAATGAATTCACTGCGAGATATCACGCCCTGTCCCCTGAGGGAAGGCCTATCCATAGCGTCTGCCAGATCTGTGTCTATATTTTAGGATGTTTCACGATGTGTTCTACAGCGAATCTGGAAAGAAACAAAGCACATCTGGTAAAAAAAAATGGATGTTTCAAAAAAAAAAAGCACATTTGTGCGGACTGTGAACAATGTACCATGTGACGTGCGCACAGAGGAGCAGGCAAAATGGCGGATCACAGGCAATTGGACTTTGCGATGTCTCCAAGATTGTTCTGCAGGAAGCTGCAACTCTTTTGTGGATAAAGTCATTTTATTTCACGAATTCATTTTATTTAACTAACTGCTTGTTTTATTTCACTATTTCACTTAATCTCGGATGCTTCTGCTGAGAAGTAGTAGTAGTAGTAGTAACTAACTGCTGCATGCGTGGTGAAGACTGGCTTTAAAGTTAAAGGGATCCTTTATGGTAAGCAGCGACAGCCTGGCCAACCATTCCTTTTCAGCCATTTAATTGGAGTGCTTGCATGAGTGCTGAAGCCACTTTTCGAGCGCCCATTGTCTATTATGCTACATCATTCTGAGCGAATCGTTCACTCTCTGTGGCCGCTTTTGCTGCGCCACATCATTCAGAGCGAGTAGTACTTGCTCCTTCACCCTGCGCGAGTGGTTCGTGTTCCGTCACCTTGCGTGAGCGGTTCCTGCTCTGTCACCTTGCGTGAACGGTTCCTGCTCCATCACCCTGCGGGAGCAGTTCGTGCTCCGTCACCCTGCGTGAGCGGTTCGTGCTCAGTCACCCTGCGCGAGCGGTTCGTGCTCAGTCACCCTGCGCGAGCGGTTCGTGCTCAGTCACCCTGCGCGAGCGGTTCGTGCTCCGTCACCCTGCGCGAGCGGTTCGTGCTCAGTCACCCTGCGCGAGCGGTTCGTGCTCCGTCACCCTGCGCGAGCGGTTCGTGCTCCATCACCCTGCGCGAGCGGTTCGTGCTCCGTCACCCTGCGCGAGCGGTTCGTGCTCAGTCACCCTGCGCGAGCGGTTCGTGCTCCGTCACGCTGCGCGAGCGGTTCGTGCTCCGTCACCCTGCGCGAGCGGTTCGTGCTCCGTCACCCTGCGCGAGCGGTTCGTGCTCCGTCACCCTGCGCGAGCGGTTCGTGCTCCGTCACCCTGCGCGAGCGGTTCGTGCTCCGTCACCCTGCTCGAGCGGTTCGTGCTCCGTCACACTGCGCGAGCGGTTTGTGCTCCGTCGCCCTGCTCGAGCGGTTCGTGCTCCGTCGCCCTGCTCGAGCGGTTCGTTCTCCGTCGCCCTGCTCGAGCGGTTCGTTCTCCGTCGCCCTGCTTGAGCGGTTCGCGCTCCGTCGCCCTGCTCGAGCGGTTCGCGCTCCGTCACCCTGCTCGAGCGGTTCGCGCTCCGTCACCCTGCGCGAGCGGTTTGTAATTAACACTCCACCACACATCTGCCTTTCCTTCCTCTCACTGTCTTTCCTCCCCCCACCCCTCCACCCTGTCTCCCCCACCCCTCTTTACCTCCTCCCCAACCCTCTCCTCTCCCCCTCTTTTTCTCCCCCCCCCCATGTAGTATTACTGTCGGCGAAGCAACTGGTGATATTTGCGAGTGATGAATATTATGAACTTCATGATGTCATAACCATGTAAAATCGTTGCATCATTAAATAACCTGAAGACAAATGGCATTTGTAAATGACAAATGGACTCATTAAACAAGTAAAATACTAAATGATAAGTCAGATTTATTTTTGCCAGGATTGTCAGGTGGTACAGAACATGAAGTAATTAATAGATTGATACATTATATCACAAAACAGTCGATTTATTATGCGAATTATCAAGTGGTCAAATAACAAAGCCACCTATTGACTCGATATAATTTAATTTTGATGATGTTTTTCTGCGATTTCCCGCTTGTTTATCAGTTCCTGCACCTGCAAAAAAAGGTAGAAAAAGGTCACTTTGTAACATGTCAAGCGCAAAGCATGCAATATACAACATACAACATGTATGAGGTATTATGGAACGTGACCGTATCGGATATGAAGAACACATCTTGCATATCTCATAGAACTTATAGCATACTGTACAACCATTACATATTGTACAGTAGAAACAGTTTATAACATTATATATTGTTACCGCCACAGGTACCGAGTGTATTATGAGTGGGTTAATCGTCATTTCTCCTCGGAAGAACTGGACCTGGGGCCACCGTTCACAATTAACTTCATGATGGGTTGCTTAACAACCATGCATGCGAATCAGTTAACCACAACTTCCAGTGTCCACTGTCTAATTTGCTGTTTAACTAGAGGAGACATGGCCTCCTCTCCAGGGAACACACCCTCAGTGGTGCACCAATCTTATATTGATTAGATCTGAAGTAATGCGGCCGAGCGTTTACCGCTGGTGCACGCCGACTTTGACGGGTTAATTAGTTTCGGAATTATAATCTCCAAGTCTATCTCGGTTCGGACAATGCTGGATCAATGGAAGGAAGTGACAATCATGGACAGGTTGAAACGTCAACAAGGAATTTATTATGAACAAGAAAAATAGATGAACTGAAGGACTTTTTTATTTCATTGTCGATTAAATGGATGAATTCATATCAAATGTTCAATCAACAAAATAATCTCAATCAAATGAAGAATTCAACAAGCATTTATAGAAAAATGGACAAAGAGCAGATGCTTATCACAAGGACTTACTTACCAATTAAACAGGAGACATGGGTACCCATCGGACCATTTTGGGGGGGGTGGGGGGGGAATAAATTCAGTCTCGACTTACCAAGGAAGAAGTCATCGTGTGTCGATTAAAATAACCCAAAATGTGTGTGTGGCTTGGTCTACCACGCCAAATGAGCTCTCTACAGCTTGGCTCATTTCTATTGTTTGTGCTTTGCCTTGCCATGCACCCACACGCAAACAGGCTCAAACACCAATCGACATCACATCACCACCCCCAGGGACCAGAAATGCCAAGAACCAGGAACGCGAAGAAGAACCAGGAACGCTAAGAAGAACCATGAATTGCTTTGCAAAACCCCCTGGGCCATGCCCTGATGACCGGCCGAGGGCAGCGTTGGTCTCGCATGCCAGCTCGGGCGCCCCGACCAGCGCTGGTCATTATGCCTGCTCCGTGTGCGCCAACATGGCCCGAGCTGTACAACATGCCTCCACCCGATCGCAGCTTTGCTGGCCATAGAGGTGAGAAGATAAGATGTTATAGCAAACCCATGCACAGACAGTAAGATGTGTCCATTCGTGCCCTACTCTGTACGATAACAAAGTGTCGCGAGCGGTACATTCGTGCCCTGCTCTGTATGATGACAAAGTCACGAGCGGCACACCAGTCTGCCTTCTAGCACGTTCCGTACAGTGCGCATGGATCCGCCATTACGCACGTAGCCAGCACTCGCGTTCGCCCGATTCTGCTATCGTGAGCACGGGGCGAAACCCGATCGATATAATTAGTCCAGAAATGGGTTGAAAAGTACATGCCACCCGTATCATGCATAACGTGGCATGGTTGTCGTTTTACTATTATTGGCCACTGACGATGTAGCTATTAGCACCAAGCTACGAGCCACGCTCTTGCCGATATTGGGTCATTTGCTTCTGTGTTGTGCAAAACCACATCCGTATAGCCTCTTAAGAGATATTCATTCGTTTGCCTTTTCAATGCAACCAGAAATCTCCACCGAGATCATCGGAAGCTCGAGTCGATAATCTCGAGCTGCTGAGCATATTGTATAACTCGCCGCAAAAGTTGGGTTGAGGGATCGCTTGAGGACGTGAGCTCTGTGCTGTTAATGCTCATGCTGTGCCGTTATTGCGAGGGTATCGTGGTTTCCTCACAGCCGTGCTGCGCGTGTTGGCCTCCACGAGGACCCAAATTCAGATTTACTTCAGAAATAAGCAGAAAAGAAGAGTCAGAATGAAGTCAGTGATGTAAGCAAACCTACCTGTGAAATCCTCGCAATGCACGTCTCGTTGTCCCGCTAGACAAAAGGAAAGGGACTATCTCCAAGTATATTAATGGAATAACTGTCTGGGGACCATTGCATGTTGGATACATGAGGTTCCAAGAACCGCCACAATATTAAGGAACTGAATTCAATCACAAAATATTTTTAGATCCTCGTGGAGGATCTCTAAGTCTTACTCACGTTGTTGTTCTTCATCTTCTTCTTGTGGACTTTTTTGTTTCACAGCCTACAGTTTTCACCGAAACTTCCTGAAACTTGGCATATATATGTAAAAATACCCTGCGCAGACAGTAACCATCTCTGATTTTGGAAATTCTTCCTAGAAAAAAGTTGACGTCATAATATCGCCGCTAATGGAAATCGCCTATACCATTATCTCCCAAACTAGGCAAGCTGTTTGAATTCTGTTTGTGGGAATCAAGCCGGGCATTAGCACAGATAATTTATCGTAAACCTGATACATCACAATGATGTCATATTCGTTTTTATGATGTCATCATGAAGAGGACGAGGATCTTAGCTCATTTGAGCTTGTTGAGGTCAACATCGGCCAAAAGGTCATGGAAGAACAGTGAAGATCTAAACAAAATAACGTCTGAAATCCATTTTCTACCGGTCATACTATAAATACAGGCTGGAGACAAGCACCACCTGGACATGTCCGGAGATAAACACAGTTCGGATACAAACAAACAAACACCGGCCGGACACGTCCTCCAGTGAACTATACCGCTGAGGTTGTTTGCATTGATCACATAATCCCGAAGAGTACTTGACTGAATCGGGAATTGATTTTTTAATATTTTTTTTTTCGTTGCCTGATTTTAATGAAACTTGATACTGCACACCACAGGAGAATGTTGAGTAAGGTGGGCCAAAATTGTTTGCGCTATCTTGTACCGTTTTGGCTGTATTTCAGGAACATCCATCCATCCATCCATCCATCCATACATGCATACATACAAATCAGATGAGAATTTCAATAATATATAAATGAACATGGAAGTATTAGATCAAAATGGTGATGTTTATTTTATGCTTAAAAATAAATCGTTCTTTGTCTATACGAAATGTTTGAGATTTTAAAATAAATAATTTCAAGAAAAACAAAAGAATCTAGCTCCAGAAAACTATACCGCTGAGGTTGTTTGCATTGATCAAATACTCCCAAAGAGTACTTGACTGAATCGGGAATTGTTTTTTTAATAATTTTTTCGTTGCCCGATTTTAACGAAACTTGATACTGTACACTGCAGGGGAATGGTGAGTAATGTGGGCTGAAAACTTTTGCGCTCTCGTGTACCGTTTTGGCTGTATTTCGGGAACATACATACATACAAGATGAGAGTTTTAGTCATATATAGATAATGTAAATATATATATATATATATATATATATTCACACACACATATGTATGTATGTATGAGTATTGCAGCAGATGCTTTGGTTCCTTAGTTTTTTTTTTAACAAAGGGCTATGCCCGAAACGTCAACTGTTGATCTTTAAAAACTGTATTTTTCACCCTAACCAATATATTTTTTTATCCTTTTCATGTCTGTATCTATACATGTATATATCCTTCCCTTTCATACTGTCAAGGCGCAGAGGGCTGCCGAGGGAGTTTCACTGGAAAGTTTCATTGGAAAGTACAGTCCTGGATGGGTCGCCATTCTGATGCAGGTTACCCTGAATGGTTATTACCCCAGTACATTGGTACTCAGTTCGCTGACCTCGGAAGGATGACAGACTGAGTCAACCCCACCTGGTGTTAATTCAATGGTCGACACGGCCTTGAACTCAGGACTCTAAGGTCCTGAGCCAGCCACCTTCAAGTATATATATATATATATATATATATATATATATATATATATATATATATATATATATATATATATATATATATATATATATATATATATATATATATATATATATATATATATATATATATATATATATACACATATGTATATTCCATCCTAATAAATGTCAGTCTGTCTGTCCATCTCCTCCATGAAACCTAGCGTCCCCAAACTTTGCATGCATACGAAGGGAATTCAAAGGTAGTGCGTAAATAAAAATTGGGTGCTTGGGTTAATTTAAAGTTTTAAACACTTCTTTTGAGATCAATTAAAGGGTGCCAGAACTTACTCTTACTCCCGAGCTAACCCTAACAGCGCCATCTTGGTCAGCCCTCCGTCAGCTCGCAAGAGTCGTAAGTCATCATTTTTTTTTGTTTTTTTTCACATTCCTCACAGATCATCGAATATCTGATCATCATACCTACGAATTGCTGAATCCAGTGCAATGTTTATAAATGCAGGAGACACAAGTGTTCGTGGCTTTATTTCATTTCCGCACGTACCATAACCTCTGGAATCTCTTAATGTCAGCAGAATTTCAAAATATAAACTTCTTTATTGACAGCAGTGGCAGTTGCACATGCCTGATGTTGGCTTTGCAGTTGGGGTGGCTGGTTTGGGATCTTAGGGACCTGAATTTGAGTTTCCCTGTCAGGCATTGAAATAACACCAGGGGAGGTTAATTCAGCCTGTCATCCTTCCAAGGTCAATAAAATGACTACCATTACATTCCATTGGGACCATACTCTGCACAGAGCATCTGTGCTGCCAAAACAATCTCCTTGGCTGTTGTGCACAATCCTGGACAGGTCACCACTCTAACACAGGATACTCAAATGGCTCAAAAGTCCCAGCAAGCTGGTGCTCATTTTTCCAACCTCAGAAGGATTACAGACTGAATCAACTCCACCTGGTATTAATGCAATATTAATGCAACCTCAAGATTTCAACTCAGGACCCCAGGATCCCAAGCCCACTACCCTAACCATTAAGCCAACACCAGGCATGAAATGTGTACCAGTGTACTGGGAATAGGGGCATTCCATCAGTGGCATAGCTGCACCTTCAACCAATGATGCAACCAGCAGCCATAGGCTGCACACGAAGAGGAATCAGGAGTAGTTCTAAAAAAAATGTTCATTTGTCCAATTCAGACATCGCTTGGTTGCCATTGGGTGATTCATCAATGTGTGTGCTGTCTCTCAGATGGATGTTAATCCCAAGCCCACGACCCAAACCATTTAGCAACACCAGGCATGAAATGAGTACCAGTGTACTGGTAATAAGGGCATTCCATCAGCGGCATAGCTGCGCCCTCAACCAATGATGCAACCAGCAGCCATAGGCTACACATGAAGAAGAATCAGAAGGAGTAGTTGCAAAAAAATGTTCATTTGTCCAATTCGGACATTGCTTAGGCGTCTCTGGGTTATTCATTAATGTGTGTGCTGTCTCTCGGATGGACATTAAACTGGATGTCACATTTGCTCTGGAATCCAGCCCCTCTCTCTGCCATGCACTCCGATCACTCTCGCACCCCTATCCCTCTTTCACCCTTCTCATTCTGTCACCCTTCTCACTCTCTTCCTCTCCCACACCTCTCTCACCTCTTTCCCTCTCCCACCCCTCTCTAACCATATCCCCTCCCTCTCACCCTTATCGTCTCTCTCCCAACCCAACCCCTCTCTCACTCATCCCTCACTTGCTAATTTCTCTCACTCTCTCCCCCTGCTCCCCTCCACCACCACCCCCCTCTGTTAAGGACTGACAGTTTAGTTTTGAATTTAAAACGGCTTCCTACAGTGCAGCATGTATGAATCTGATTCAGAGTGAGTCAACTGAAGGGGTACAGAGGTTGCTGCATGTGCGAGCATGCATGCAGGCAGACCTTTGCCAGGTAGATAGCGTGGGTCTTAAATACTCCTGTCTGGTTTATATAGAACCTGCAGTTAAAAAGAAAATGCTGCTGCTTGGGTGCGTTTTATCATCCTTCCCTTCCCCTCATGCCACCTTCCTTTCCCTTAACAATGGCTTCTCTTCCTCAAAGGCTGATTGCACTCGAAGGCCTTCTGATGCTCTTTAATACCTTTTAATACATGGATATTAAAAGCCAATCGCTACCCAGACCACCTCTGCTCACAAAACAAAATGGTACGAACATCTCCAAGGCCTCTGGAAATTTCACAAGAACCACCTAAAGGCTTTTGCATGCTAGCTTTTGTGCCAAGAGTAGCTCAAAAGATTGGCAGGATTTTGAGACTGGTCAGGGTCAGGTCAGGTCAGGTATGGAAGCATGCACCAGAGCAGCACATCGCTGCGTCCACTTTCTGTTGGTACTCCAGGAGCCTCCATCTGGCCATCCCCTAGGCAGATGCCTGGCCCATCCCCATCTCCTTGAGATGCCGATAAACCTGCTGCAACCACGAGGCACGTGGAGGATCGTTCAGAGGCACGGTCAGAGGATCCTTCGCCAAGACATTCATGCCTTTCCATACAAAATTCAAACGGAAATGGTGCTTACTGATCAACAGAAACGCAAGCGACAAGACTTTGCAAATTGGTTCTCAGGAAAGTTGGAGGAAGATGCAGACTTCCTCAAAAAACTTCACATGACGGACGAATGCCATGCTCACTTGTCCGGGGAGGTAAACAAGCAAAACTTTCGGTACTGGGGGACTGAAAATCCTGGTAATGCATCAACTGAACTGGTGCCTCGATCTGTTCTCAAAGTCACCATGTGGGTGGCGGTTGGTTGGTATGGGATAATTGGTCCATACTTCTTTGATGATGACCAGGGACGCACTTGCACAGTAAACCAGAGGAACTATCGCGGAATGATTCAGGAATTCTATCTGCCTGAGCTACGTACTCAGGCCCGTAGGAAAAGCAACCTGATCCAGATGAGAACCCAGTGGTTCCAGCAGGATGGGGCACCGCCCCATACAGCCAGGGAAACAAGGCGTTTTCTCAACCAACATTTTGAGGGCCGCTTTAACTCCCTCTACGAAGACGTTGAGTGGCCACCGTATTCCCCTGACCTTACTCCTCCAGACTTCTTCTTGTGGGGGTATCTCAAGGACAGGATCTATAGAAACCCTCGGCCTCAGACTCTTGATCAGCTGAAGGAAAACATCCACCGAGAAATCCAGAACATTCCTCAGGAAACGTTTCCCAAAGTGATGGAGAACATGACAACGCGTCTGCAGGCAGTGATCGGACAACGTGGAGCCTACGTCGAACATGTGGTCTAAAAGAAAATGACGATTCTACACCAAAATTTAAATTTTGGTGGCAATTTTGACATTAGTACAATAAACTTCAACCTTTCAGCTTTCTATCCAACCATATATCTTTTAAAAAAATATGTTATGACCATCCTCTTTGCAGATGAAAAGTTGTATATTTTTTGGGACACCCTGTATATGTATATGTATGTTTATGTATGTATGTATATATATATATATATATATATATATATATATATATATATATATATATATATATATATATATATATATATATGTATATTAGTCCGTGAGCCAGACAAGATATCGGTACCATTTGGGGGCACCAAACGAAACATTTTTTATTGATGGTGTACCCATATACTTCACAAAAATGCATGATGGACATTTCAAACTCACAGCTTAAGTTTTTTATAGCATAATTAATGTTTTTGCGCAAAATACACAAAATGTACAATTTTGTCATCCATGTTTTAATGCCTAAATGGCATGATGGACTCACCAAAGAAAAAACAGAAAATGCAATCATTGAAAGAAAGGGCTTGCATTATTTGTTCCAAGCAGACTTCAGAATCTGAACTGACCAAACCCAGAGACGATGAATCTGTTGGTGTATTACTCCATGCAGCCAACTTACGGAATTTTGGGCCCATCCTGGAACTTAAAGAAGAAGAATACGGCGAAAAGTTGTTCTACCACAGAGACTGTAGATCTGATTTTACACACAAGAAAATGCTTCAGAAGTTCCAAGAACCTGACTCTGAGCCGAAATGTTCCACCAAAAGGAGAAAATCTTCTCGTGCTCCTTAAAAGACATCTCGTGTCTTAGACCCTGTATGTATCCTCTGTGAGAAGGAAAGCAAATATGTGGCTGGTTCGAACACCAGGGAAACACTCCTACAGTCCAGAGAACTCAGGTCAGATGAAACAGTGAGAAGTATTGCTCAGGCCAAATTGGATCAGAGAATACTTGCCATCACATCCAGAGAGTTGGTTGCTGCCGAGGCTCATTACCATAAATCATGTTACCGCAAATACACCTGTGGAGCAATGGAGAAAACATCAAAAGTCACTGAAGATGATGACGCTTATCTGGCAGCAGAGCGGGAGGCCTACCTTCTTCTGTTCAAGCATGTGCACAAGACATTATTTGTTCAACCTGAAGTTGTCAGAATGATGGAACTGACTGAAAAGTTGTTGAATTTCCTGCACGAACTTGGCATCAATGATGTAAAACCCTCAACGAAGAAACGTATTCGCCGGAAGCTGGAATGTGAACTCAAGAAGTCACTTCATTTCATCTCTGATGATAAAGGAAAACTTTTTGTATATCCAGATGTCCTTTCCTTGAAGCAGGTAGTGGTCAAAATGATGAAGGCCGAAGAACAACTACAGGATGCAAAGTACTCAGATGATATTGAGAACATTGTCAAACTTTCTGCGAACCACTTGAAAGGACAAATTAAAAACATGAAAGAAAAGCCTTGGCCTCCACACCCTGCTGAACTGAAATCTGGCTATACTGAATTGCCGGAATCTTTAAAGATGTTTCTGAAACTGCTACTTCATGGAACAGAACAAGATGGAACGCAGAAGGTGGAACGAGTTGTCCAATCGGTAGGTCAGGATTGTATCTATGCTGTCAGTAGAGGAAAAGTTGTCCCTGCTAAACACATATTGCTACCATGGGGTGTTAAGTCACTGACAGGAAATGTTGAGCTCATCAAAATGCTCAATCACCTTGGCCATGGTGTTTCCTACTCCAAGCTGGAAGAAATAGACACTGCATTGTGCCTTCAAAAGCAGATGAAAGAAACAGACCGAGGTATAGTTCTCCCATCATATTCCCATCCGTGCATTCCCTCCTCACTTGCCTATGACAACATAGATAGGCTTGAAGAAACTTTAAGTGGTGCTTTTAGTGGTCGCAATATGCTCGCTGCACTTAAATTGTTGATGCCACATGATCACTTCAGAGATGTATTCGTAAAACTGGGAAAAGAATGGCAGCTCACTGATTAAATTCTTAAGGTCTTGGAAGAATTCACATGTCGTCTCTATGTAAGCCAGTCAGAAATCTGTGATTTGAATGAGATGCGATATGAACTGTTCTGTGTAAAAGATGGAAACGTAGAATCTGGACAGTTTCCCCCCCCCCCCCTGCCAAAACTGTCTGCATCTACATGCAACGATGGCCAACTATCAGGTTGCCATCGGGCACAGAGCATTGCAGGCAGACCCAGAAGTCCCAAGTCTGCTAGAGGACATAGGCTGGTCCTTGGGTTATGACGGAGAACTTGTCATCAACTGGATGACAGCTGCACCAGCACCAGACACAGTCTTGGAGTTCCTGTCTTGCAAATGCAAGAAGTCACGCAAGTTGCCCACCTGCCAGTGTATGGGGAATGGACTGCACTGTACTCAGGCCTGCTTACTGCAGGAATGTGAGAACATGAAAGACGAGGAGGTCCATGCTGAGCAGGAAGAGGGATCTGATGGTTTGGACAGTGACAGCGATAGTGACACATTATAAACTAGAGGGGGAGCACTCGGTAGAGTGCAAAACCTCCACCGCCAATACTGCTGGGTCACTCAAGTGAACCTGATATCCTATTCATTCAATTTGACGTCAACAGTGCTCACAGAGTTATAGTTTGCAACTTTCCCTTTTACTTTTAACTTTTACATACTTAATTCATTCGTACTCACTACTCAATTCGTACTCTCTAACAATTTTTTTTTTTGGGGGGGGGGGGGGGGAAATCACTTAAAACATGTAGA
>NC_140964.1:48876862-48966862 GCF_056783735.1 Eptatretus burgeri
TGCCAGACTGTGTCAAAAGCACGTGATATGTCCAGGGATACGGCTCGGATTTCCTGTCTGGCATTGAGGACCTCCACCCATTGATGGGAGAGCAGAAGCAGCATATCCAGGGTAGAGTGACCTGGTCTGAAACCAAATTGATGATTGGAAATCAACCCATTGGCGAAGAGGAAGGATTTCATGTCTGAAGCAGTGATGGATTCCATAATCTAGCTGATGATTGGGAGAAGGCTGATTGGTCTGTAGTTACAGGGATCTGTTTTTGCACCTTTTTATGCAGGGCAGTGATGTTAGCAGATTTCCAAGCAGATGGCAGATGACCTTGGGCAAATGAGAGGGTGAATAGAACAGAGAGAGGGTGAGCAAGAGCAGAAGAGCAGGCTTTGAGGACACGTGGGCTGATGCCGTCTGGACCGGTTGCAGAATCTGACTCGAGGTTTGAAAGCAAGCTCTCCACCTTGTCAGGAGAAAAGGATACAGAGTCCAGGGACAGTTGGGTGCGACTGGGTAAAGTGGGTAGAGAAAATGATGGGTTTAGGACACAAGATTTAGCTGAAAACACCGAGTTTAGACATTCAGCTTTATCACGTGTGGTATCAGCAGTGCGGCCATTTGAGGTAAGGGAAGGGATGGAGGGGGAACATACACCAGAAACAGATTTGATTAAACGCCACCAGGATTTTGAGGAGAGAGAGAGGTTTGAGAGTTCAGACTTAAGATGAGAAAGATGTTGTTTTCTGGCTCTCCTGAGTGTAGATACACACTTGTTCTGAGCTTTATGGAAGGAACTGAGATTGCCCTCAGTTGGGTTTGCTTTCCATGAGGCAAAGGCAAGTTGTTTCAGGACAACTGCCTCAACACAGGCTTCAGTGAACCAAGGACGGGAGGAAGGGTAGGACAACTGAAGACGAGAGGGGATAAATCTGTGCATGAGGGAGAGCAAGTTTCTTTGAAAGAATTCCCAGGATGAGTTGATGTTGGAGAAAGTAGAGATAGGAGACCAGTCTATAAGTTTGAGGGCTGCTTGGAGACCCTGCCAGTTGGCTTGAGTGAAATGCCAGACTCGACAGCGGTGAGATGGTTCTCTGATAATAGCCAGAGAGATGTCCACTTTGACAAGGATGTGGTCAGAAGAATCGATTGCAGCGGAGAAAGAGCAGCAGATATTGTCAGGGAAATTTGTCAAAATCAGATCCAGAAGAGATGGAGTACCATTGGTTGAGATCCGGGTTGGGAAGTTGACCGATTGAGTCAGTCCCAATGAGTCGCAGAAAGCTTTTGCTGAGGTGCCATGACAGGTGAGAGAGGTACCCACACCTAGCCAACTGGCATGATGACAATTGAAGTCGCCACATATGAGGAAGAGAGAGTTTGGATGAGAAGAAAGAAGTTGGTCCATGTTTTCAGATAGTGAGGTGTAGATGGAGTCATCACTGTTTGGTGGACGGTACAGTACACATATAAACATGAGGCGGGAGTCGAGGAGAAGCCGTAGCCAGAGGTATTCCTGGGGGTGTGGGGGAGTGAGGGCAATGCATGGAGAGTGAGGAATAGAGTCTTTGATGAAGAGAGCAACACCTCCACCAGGACGAGGCTCAGGTCTGTCATACCATAGGAGGGATTAACCAGGGAGAGATACTTGGGAGTCAGACACGTCCTGGGGGAGGAAAGTTTTGGTTCTGCAGATTATGTCTGGTTTGTCAGTGGCAACCTGTATGGAGAGATCTGAGAGGTTTGAGCGAAGGCCCCGGATATTTGAGGTCCATACTTTTAATGAAGAAGTAGGGGAGGAGGCTTTGGGTGCAGGGGGTGGGGGGAGGGGAGGGTAGGACAAGGGACGAGGGGGGGAGGTAAGGAGTGTTGTTGAAAGAGTGTGGGGGATTGCAGAATAGCTAGGGGAGGGGCCGAATGAGGAGGAGAAAAGGCTCTGTGGTGTTGGGGGAGAGGGGGGACAAGAGAGGAGGAAGAAGGCAGTTGAGGATTTGAGGAGGTGGAGTGTGTGGTATAGCCTGCGGGCATGCAGGGCGGGGCATGATGATGGGAGGAGGGGTCGTCGTGGTCATCGTGTCTGCCAGGAATATAAGGGGTGCGCGCCGCCTGAGGCGTTGTAGGAATGCAGTAGTCGCTCGGCGTGTGAGTGTGCGGAGTACGTAATAAAGGAGAGCCGCAGGCAAAGTATGCCCGCGCTCGCGCTTGTGCAACACAGCCCGGCTCGACTGTTCCCCCGCTCGTGTCTGCCTGCTAAGCATCTTCTATCAGTACACCACAGTTGGCTGACGAGGATCTTCGGATCGGCGTGTGCAGGGCGGCAGCGAATAACCCGTGCGGTTCCAGGCTACGGAGCCAAGGGTCTCGCCAGCACGAGCATGGCAGAAGGTCGGTGCACGGCGCACGAACGCGTGCCCGCCTTCGTCGGAATCGACTTCGGCCACGCCGAGTGGGCAACGGCCGCGCTCAGTGTTCGTTTTATTGAGGTACGACAAATCGGGGGAATTATTTCTGCAAAGCCACGGCTAAAGAACGAGGACACGCGGTTCGGCTCGAACGCGGCGTTGGACGTCGCGCAAGCTCTGAGGAATGTCCGGGGTCTCGATGGTCGGTGCGCAACAGATGGTCCGGAGGTCAGCGCGATGTGCCAGGCACGCACGCACGGCCATGTGCACGGTCTGCGGCGCGGGTCGTGGGCGAGTGTTGCAATGCAATCACTCGGACGGCGGTCTGAGCACTCGAGGTCGTCTACGGTGTGTGGGCCGAGGGTCATCGCCCATCGTTACAGTCATAGATGGCGGTGTGCGAAGCGATCCTTCCGTCCCGGGTCAAGACCTACCGCCGGTATGGTGTTCGGTGCATGGCGTGCACGGTAATGCCCCGGGTCGAGTTTTGCAGCCTGAGCACGGAGATTCCAGCGACCCAGAGCGGGAGATGCTGCCCATGTTGAACCTGGTTTCAGTTGGTCCTACGGTGACAGGACCGATGCCAGTGAATGTCGAAGTGATCGGGGCACTGATCGGGTGTCGAATTGAGTCCACTCGTGCTGCCCGCGCATCGCGCGCGTAAACCGGCAAAGCGGTTGCGCCGCTTGCAGCGCCCGACGTCTCGGTGCTTTACCGGGGGCGAAGCGCCCTACTCACGGTGTTTGTGGTGCGAGGGGAGGGGCCCGTCCTTTTGGGTCGGGACTGGCTGGCGCACCTCGGGCTGGATCTCCAGTTCGTACCTCCAGATGTGCCGGTGCTCTCTTCGATGCTTTCGTCGAGTACCGAGGGCGAGGTTCTGGCGGCGGGAGCCGCGTCGATGCAACGGGAGCGGCCATTCGTTGCTGCCTGCAACGGCGGTGTGCGGTTCGGGAGCAGCAGGAGCCGTGCCAGCTCTCGCGATGGGCACTCGCGCGTCGGCTGCGTGCATGGTGCGAGGTGCGGTGTTGTTCGAGCAGCTTCAACGGGTTGCGGTGAGCCCGTGGCGTTAAAGGAAGTCACGAGTCACAACATCGAGGCAACAACCAAGAGGCGGACTCGTGATGTGCGTTGTGGGTTGCTGTTCATTGCATATTTGTTTTTCATTGCTCGAGTGATGTGGTTTAACGTTGTTGAAATAAATGCCAGCAGTTCCCGTGTGAGAGTGGGTTTGGTGGAGATCAATCGATGGGATTTGTATTATGATCAATGTGATGTGGGGGCTTTGGGAGAGGTGGAGGCGAATAAAGAGGGTTTATTGGCCTCCAGTTGCCCCAGGCCATGGGTAGTTGTTTTGTCAGGTGCTGGGATTTTATCAAAAGAACGCGCTGTACGGAAAAATGAGTTTGCAATGGTTCAAATGTTATTCCTATTGATTTATGACGAGCCTATGGTTGGAGTATGCTTTGAATGGAGTTGCGACCGTCTAACGGCCATGGGGGTCTCGGAGATCGACTCGGAGCCGGGACTCGTGCGCTGGTCGGCGTTACCCCCACCTCTGCTTTCAGCAAGGTCAGACGTGCCTGGCACCTGGGGCGCGGCCCTCTGGGTGCGCTCAAGGCCGTTTTGGCCTTGCGGTGGAATCTCAACTGATTATGGTGCGTGGGGTATTGGGGAGTGTTGTTGCTTCCAGCCAAGGGCGCTGTTCAGCGCCCCCACCAAGGTCGGTCGGGTCTGGCGGTGGCGCCGCGGGTTCCAGACAGCGGGGGTCCGGCCTCGAAAGGTTTATCTGTTTCAGGTCTGGCTGGGGAAGAGGTGCCGCCTTATGGGCCGGAGGCGTTTGATGGTGCCGGGGGAGGTCGGGAGGTCGCCGCGACCTCGCCAAGGGCCTTGTAAGCATGAGCCGCCTGGGGCGTTTTCGCTGTGTAGTGCTGCTGTGCTGCTCCAGTAGCTCGCTTCACACGTTGTATGATGTGATGTGCTGTTATACTTCGCTGTTTTCTTTTTTGTACCTTGTCTACTGTTAGACCGTAGTACTTCGTGCTGTTTATGCTTATTATGATGGTGATCATTTAATAATCATACTTTTAGGAGGGAGGAGTGTGGTATAGCCTGCGGGCATGCAGGGCGGGGCATGATTATGGGAGGAGGGGTCGTCGTGGTCATCGTGTCTGCCAGGAATATAAGGAGTGCGCGCCGCCTGAGGCGTTGTAGGAATGCAGTAGTCGCTCGGCGTGTGAGTGTGCGGAGTACGTAATAAAGGAGAGCCGCGGGCAAAGTACGCCCGCGCTCGCGCTTGTGCAACACAGCCCGGCTCGACTGTTCCCCCGCTCATGTCTGCCTGCTAAGCATCTTCTATCAGTACACCACAGAGTGAAGAGATGGAGGTGAGAGGGCAGTGGAAGGAGGCAGCTTTGTGGATGGGAGGGGGGGGCAACTTTGGGAAGGATGAGTGAGGGGGATGAATGGTGGGTGAAAGGTGAGGGGGGAGTTTTTGAGAGAGGTGAGAGGGAGGCTTGGAGGGAGAAGAGTGGGATGGTTGCTTTGAGAGTAAAGAGTGAGAGGAGTGAGTTGGCATTGAAGTTGGAAAAAGAGAATGGTTGAAGGAAAGCGAACATTCATAGGAAACTGGGGTTTTTAAAAGTTTTAGTTCAGTTATGCGATTAAACACATTTCTTGAGGGATGCAATAAAGGTGAATTCAGAGAATGGAGTGAAGAAACGCTGTAACAGTTGGATTTTTTCGGCAAGGTATGAAGGAAAAGTCGAAGGGAGAGCAGTCAGTTTAAATCGCATAAGAGTTGTGCATTCTGATACAGTAAAGAGTACCACACGTGTGAAAGAGGAAGATGAAGCATTATAAGAGATTGTTTTTGTTATTATTATTAATGTTTGAGAGAGTTTTCAACAGATTAGGTCATGGAAGTGTTGTTGAAAAAATAGAGGAAGAAGAAGAAGAAGAGGAGATGAAGAAGAAGAAGAAGAAGAAGAAGAAGAAGAAGAAGAATCGGAGAAAGGTTGGGTTTTTTATTTTTTATTTTTTTTTTAGATAAGAAATAGTGATTTGTTGGGATGGGGGACGTTAAGAAAGTGGGAAAGATAGAAATTGAAGATAATGGAGAGAAAATACAAATAAACACGATCGTACACCGAGGGGAACAAAGGGTAATGCCTCAAGCCTCAAGGATAGGCCTCAAGCACCCAGTAAGAACAAGTTCGACAAAATCTCAGAAAATACCACGATTTTTGAAACAAAACCGAATTCGGAACACACAGTAACATGGAGGTGAGAAAATAAACAGTTTAAACGGGACAGATAATGACCAGAAACTTAACTTTGAGATCATCAGCAGGGAGCCCCCAAGGAGACCTGCCAATGCTCCAAACCCAGAACCGGAAGTCTAAGGTTCGACAAAACAATTAATGTTTTCAATGTTTGAACTATATATCCACAAGAAGATTGCATAAACGTCTAAATGCCTTTGCTTAAGCCCTGGAATTAAAAAAAAAATCAAACACTGGTGTTCAACCTAATCTAATCTCCCCTTACCTGCTGACTCACCTGCTCCAGAATGTTCTTGAGGGGGTCATCTGGCTGTTCACTCAGCAAGGTTTCTGTGATTTGCTGTGGAAATTTGAACAAAAACAACACACAATAGTTACAGTAAGTGATCAAAACTGGGTAAATATAGGGTCTTTTTTTTTTTTACATTTATAAGTAGGTGTACCATATGTGACATTCATTTTCCTTCCTTATGACATGTGAATTATGTCTCTTCCCCATGGGTTTACAATTCATCGAGCTGAGACAGTTGGTCCAAAATACAAGATGGTCAGCACGTAAAGTGAACTCTCAAATACTCGTTAATCCACGAAAAGACACTTTTTATAATCTTGTAAAAGTATCATTCTGGTACCTTATATTGTTACGAATCTGGCAGCCATGAGCACACAACAGCCAGAGTCCGAATAGATCAGTTATATCGGTAAGTATGTGTTTCTAGTTAGAGTCCCGACCCTAGTCTAATGGAAATTAATTGAACGTGTGCTGCAGAGTTATTTTATAGTGAGGATTTTACCTCCCAAACAACGACCCCAACAACTCTCTGCTTTCGGCATTGTCCATGCTCTTTGCTCGCTGGTGAGCAAGCGTGTGCGTGGGCGGAGTTTAACATGGGCATGGCATCCCTCTTTGGCCAATCGGCAAGGAGCGGGCATCTCACCTGCCCCGCCCCCCACTCAACACCATCGCCATTAGGCACGTGGTCGGAGGTGAGGAGGTAGGCGGAGCTACAAACGCCTCCAATCGGGACTCCACCCAGAAGGGTGGGAGTTGCCCCGCCTACCGTGGGCCTGTCCAATGGGAGACGGCCAGGGAATCACGCAATGGGTCCGACCAATCAGGAGATGAGTGGCCAGGAGAAGAAGCCCCTCCCTCCTAAAGAGGGAGAGGGTGGTTGTCGGGACGAGCGTGGAGAAACAGAGATCGTGGCGATTGTCAAGCGATATATATATATATATATATATATATATATATATATATATATATATATATATATATATATATATATATATCTCTCTCTCTCTCTCTCTCTCTCTCTCTCTCTCTCTCTCTCTCTCTCTCTCTCTCTCTCTCTCTCTCTCTCTCTCTCTCTCTCTCTCTCTCTCTCTCTCTCTCTCTCTCTCTCTCTCTCTCTCTCTCTCTCTCTCTCTCTCTCTCTCTCTCTCTCTCTCTCTCTCTCTCTCTCTGTTCCTTCTGCATGGCTACATTTTTGAAGGAGTGGTACAAATACAATTTGTGTGGGGGGTGAAATAGGCTCTGTGGCTTTGGCCTCACACAGGGTTGGGGGCGTAAATTATCCGTGTAAATGTGCACCATGTAGCGCTACGCGGTGGTGGTGGCAGAGATGATTAAACTTCCTGTTTTACGTGGGCAATGCTGAGGTTAAAGCACTCTTCTTGTGGGTAAATTTGGCCTCCTTCCCTCCCCCCCCCCCCCCTAAAAACAAAAACGGTGGGGCCTGTCAAAGTCTGTCATCCTATTTAATGAGAAGTTTGTTGCAGGAAATGACATCAGGACGAATGGGGGGAGGGGGTGGGGAGCGGGACATGAATATGGAAAAGGGGGGAGGGGTGGGTGTGTTGGGATTATTAAAGCATTCTATACACGGGTGAATTTCTCTTCTTTTCCTTCTCCTGTCCAAATGTTTGGCAAACAG
Organism: Eptatretus burgeri; assembly: GCF_056783735.1. Taxonomy (NCBI): domain Eukaryota; kingdom Metazoa; phylum Chordata; class Myxini; order Myxiniformes; family Myxinidae; genus Eptatretus; species Eptatretus burgeri. The sequence goes on from NC_140964.1 coordinate 48,884,471, forward strand.
GTCGATTAATTGGTCTTGCTCGTTTACTATATAGTGAATTGAAATTTTTATATTAATTTTTCAATTATCCATTTACTTACCAGAAACAGTTGGAAGATTTCATGTTTTTCCATATAGCGCATCACAATTTCTTGGCCATCTAAGTATAAAATGGGAGAGGAAAGAATAGGGGGCAGGAAGGTGAGTGCAACAAGTCTGCAGGTGTGTTCCACAGTCCACACTCTCGAGCATTAAGTGACATAATTTAAAAAATGCAACACAAATTTATGCAAACAGGTAGAATAGGCATTCATACAAGTGATTATATATATATATATATATATATATATATATATATATATATATATATATATATATATATATATATATATATATATATATATATATATAGTGACAATGAGATCTCATTTCCCTCTGACTAGCCAAACAAATCAGGACACACCATGCTACTTAATAATATATTAATTCTGAGCATTGGATTATCCTCTTAAAATAACAATGTTGGGAATGGCATAAACAAACGTGAGAGTGGCAACTCTGGTTTCTGCATAATGATGATTTCTGCAATGTTTTGTGAATATCCTATCTCAAAGATTTTTAAATGTTGACAGAAATGGATTGACGAACAAATGGATAACATGCAATAGCATAACCTCCCGAGAGCAGTTTGTCCCAACATTTTTGGGAGTGTGGACCCTTTCGTCTTCTTATTTCTTTTTCGGCTTCTCCAATTTTATTTGAGGTTGTCGCAATGCCAATTCATCACGGTCCTTCATATCCTCCTGTTCGGCGCCCATTCTTCTTCCATTCCCACAACTTTAAAATATCTCGCGACCACATCCTTCCATCTGGTCTTTGGCCTTCTTCTCCTTCATCGTAGCAGTCCCATCTCCATTACTCACCTCACCACATACTCTGTCTCACTCCTCATCAGATAACCAAACCAATTAAATCTCTCTCTGTCTCGGTGTGCAGATCCCTTTCGAACCTCCAAAAAGGTTTGAGGATCAACATGTACGATATTGTGACGCACCTCTGTTCAGTGCAGAGGTCCTTTGGAGTCAAGAAAAGTACTTTCGTAGTTATACTCTGAGAATTTGTCGATGTTCCCGCTTCACCTCGAGACCTTGCACTTCCACTGGAAGCTGCACTTTTGAGGCGACAACAAAGTTGCATAAATTTAAAGTGTTCGGATTACTTTAGGTTTCTCTACAAACCACCAGATCAAGGGACAGCAGGTTGGGAACCATGGTGTGAAAGCATATTTGCAGATTTGCTTTTAAAATGTGGGAATAAGAATGGTAACAATATAACTTCCTGACAATGTTGCCTGAGGAAATCAGCCATGGCCACTCCCTTTGGTGGCATGCAAACTTGCTCAGGCACATTCCAATAAAAATGGTGTCTGCTTTCTCATTCTGATTTTCTTTCCATTGTCTTTTTTCAAAAGTAAAATACAAAACAACAAGAAAGAGCAATCAATGATTGCAGACCCTCACCAGGACTTGTTTTGTGTGGTGTATTTTGTTGTGGTAAATAAATGGAAGGATGTACAAAATGAAAGGTCGTCGTTGATTGCAAATGAGAGATCTAAATGGTCGAGTTGTAAATGTGTAAAGGCCAAGGATCTGAAAAGTTGTAAAGGTAAAATGATGTGAAGGTCAAAAGGTCTGAAAAGGTCAAAAGGGTCTTAAAATGTCTAAAAAGGGTTAAAAGGTCAAAGGGGTCTGCAGGGTTATAAAAGGTGTGGCATGTGTGAAGGTCTAAAGGGTAGAAAGGAGTCTATGGGTCTTTGGGGTTCTAAAGGGTTATAGAGGATCTAAAGGGTCTTAGAGGTCAAAGGGTTATAAATGGTTATCAGGGTCTATAGGGTCTTCAAGAGCCTTCGGGGTGTCAAGGTTCTAAAAAAGGTGTTAGGGGTCCAAAGGGTCTATAGGGTCTTAATGGGTTTCAGGATCTAAAGGGACTTAGGGGTGTAAAGGCTCTTTGGAATCAAAAGTGTTTTAGGGGTCTTCAAGGTCTTCAAGGGTGTTCGTGTTTTAAAGGGTCTTCAGTGTCTTAGTGGTCCAACGAGTCTTAAAATGTATTAGGGGGTCTAAATGGTCTTTAATAGTTTTTGGGTTCTAAAAGGACGGAAGGGAGTTAGGGTTTGAAAGGATCTTCGGGGTCTTAAATGGTATTAAGGCTCTAACTTTGTCTATGCTGACCGTTTCTCCTTTAGACCTCAAAAATAATTCGTGGTTTTGCAATAATCAATGACCAAACATACAACTCCTCTTCAAATTTCAAGTCAGATGAAAATTGACAATTTTAGAAATTCGGTCTATGTTGACCTTTTAGCCTATGTTGACCTCAAAAATACTTGTTTGTTGAATTCAATGACCTGATACTAAAATAATTTTCAAATTTAAAGCCAATGGGATGAGAATTGAGGATTTTAGAATTTTCACCAAACTTGTTGACCTTTGGTCTATGTTGACCTTTTGCTCTCTGTTGACATCAAAAATAATTGGCTGGTTGAATTCAATGACATGAAATATAAATATTCTTCAATTTTGAAGTCAATCACATGAAAATTGATGATTTTAGAAATCTCACATAAGTTGTTGACCTTTGGGCTATGTTGACCTTTGGACTATGTTGACCTTTTGGCTAATGTTGATTTCAAAAATAATTGGTGATTGAATTCAGCGAAATGATGTGCAATTCCTGTTCAAATTTCAAGTCAATCAGATGAAAATTGAGCATTTTAGAAATTAGACAAAGTTGTTGACCTTGGGCCTCTGTTGACTTTTTGACCTTTTGACCTCAAAAAATAGGCTTTTTGCTTGTGACGAAATCTTCCAGGTGGTGAAGTTACGTGAATATTGGTTTGAAATTGTGATCTGTAGGTGATTAACACACAAAGAAATAAATATTGGGATAATGCATTTGACCAACCAATATGCTGCACAGTTCTTGATAAATCGTCGAATTTCACAAGTAACAAACGGATCCAAATGCAATGCCCTCTACTCCGGTGAGGGTAAAAATGAAGCAGTCTCTTCCCATCCCATGGAGGAAGGATGTCCTTCTCACAGACAGACTGACAAACAGGAGTGAATACATAACTTCCACCCACCTTCAGTGGTGGAGATAAATATCCAATATTTTTACCACATAACACAACTGCCCATCTAGCCAAAAGAAACCTGTCATTTTATGTATCCATAAATTAAGGTGGGCAAGGGGAGAGGGTTGTTGGTTGCAATGATGAGAAGAAGGGTTGAAATCTTTATTTGTTTTGAAGGATCTTTCAACCCTTGAATCGAACTCTGCTACTGGCCCAGATGGCATCAGCTCGTGCGTCATAAAAACCTGCTCTGCTGCTCTTGCACATCCTTTCTCTGCCCTTTTTACTCTGTCATTTGCGCAAGGTCATCTTCCATCTGCTTGGAAATCAGTCAACATCACTGCATTACATAACTAGAAGGGCACTTGGTAGAGCACATGTCTCCACCATGTAATACCTGATCCATGAGAACATATCGGGCCCAATACATTTTTGAAATATCATGCTATATTGTTGTGGTGCTGGGTTCGGTGGCGAGGACGACCGCTAGATGGAGCAGTTGGGCCATCTCCCACCGAACACCAGAATTGAAGGTCGTCACTCCGGATAACTCCGAAGTCGACGGGTCGCTTAATGGACCATGGATGCCAATATTTTGACCGCATGGTTAGGGTCTTTTTGTCTAATTCCAATTTACCTAAGTAGCCGCGCGGTCTAGCTACCGGGAAAACCACACCCTCGGCCGACTTTGTCTGAACCGAGTCGCTGTTACCGACTCAGATCCGGCAGAACTGAGCAGGAAATACCAAAGCCGCGCCGGCCCAAATGACAATTTACGGCACAATCGGCCTCCCTAATTCTCAAGCCCAAACCACACTGGGTCAATGAAAGAAAGCACAGACAACGAACTGGAACATTTAACAGTTATTTATTTACAAGGTAAGAGGGAGGGAAAGACAGAGCAGACTTGATCTCGAATAAATAATGCAGGCAAATGTACAATGGCAATCACTTGAACGATTTCTACTTATCAGACTGGCCACAGACAGACACACACACCCAAAAAGAAATGGACCCCGTGGGTCTTTATTCGGCCCTTCAGCTCAGGATGGAAGCCGAGCTGAGGGTCAGAGTCTAACCGGGTACCTGGCCACCTCGTGCGGTTTCACCAACTCGCAGTTGTGGAGCTCGGAGTCTGTGGACGGGAACGGGGATCCCAGCTCGAGTGCTCCAACATAACCCACCACGGTGGGACTCGTACCCACGACCCAGAATCCAACGAGCCCACGATCCTGGCTGCCACGAACGACTATCGACAACACGAGCACCACAAAACACCTCCGCCATGACCACCGCCACCATGAGCACCAACACGACCACCGACCACCAAGGAACCTCCAAAAAGACCGCAAGACCGCAGACCCCGCTGAAACAGCTTGCCACATTTCTTATCCCTCCCCTTGGGCGGGTGGAGGGATCCGCTCTGAGGTAACTCGCCTCCTGATTGGTCAGGGGGCGTCGGGCGATCGGTGTCCTCCCCTCATTGGACGAGGTGAACATTCCATCTTGCTGGGGCGGAGTTGGCCCTGAGGTGATCTCACCCCCGATTGGACGAGGGGAATATTCTATCTTGCTGGGGTGGAGTTGGCCCTGAGGTGATCTCACCCCCGATTGGATGAGGGGAATATTCTATCTTGCTGGGGTGGAGTTGGCCCTGAGGTGATCTCACCCCCGATTGGACGAGGGGAACATTCCATCTGGCTGGGGCGGAGTTGGCCCTGAGGTGATCTCACCCCCGATTGGATGAGGGGAATATTCTATCTTGCTGGGGTGGAGTTGGCCCTGAGGTGATCTCACCCCCGATTGGACGAGGGGAACATTCCATCTGGCTGGGGCAGGGTCGGCCCTGAGGTGATCTCACCCCCGATTGGACGAGGCCTCGAACACGTGCGTAATGGTGCTGAAGGAGTGGAGGGGGATTTAATGCAGAAGACTAACGAGAAAAAACTCGCAGCGCACACATGAAATTCCCATTAGACATAGGGAGAGGTTCTAACTATCCACATATACTTAACAAAAAAACTAAAGTTTGGGTCAACTGTATGTGTGAAGGCGAATGGTTTCCAGATTCGCAACAATATATCGTTTTTGGCCCCATCACTCAATGGTGAAGAATCAAGTAAAAATTATCAGATCCGGATCCGGATCCGGATCTTCACCTAAATCTAATCGGTCCGTCCTTGTCACACACCCAGCCTATCCCTAAAATGTCATCTGGATACGTCCACAACATTTTGAGATATCCTGTACACAGACAAACAGACAAACAGACAGAAAGGGGCGAAAACTTAACCTCCTTCACCTTTGGTGGTGGAGGTAAAAAGGTGCAAAAACTGATCCCCTTCACAACAGACCTATCAGCTTACTTCCAATCATCAGTAAGGTCATGGAATGTCTCATGTCTCATTACATGTAGATATGATTACAGTAGATATTACAGTAGATACATGTCTCATTACAGTAGATATGAAATCCTTTCTTTTCTCCAACAACCTTATCTCATATCACCAATTTGGTTTCAGACCAGGTCACTTCACCTTGGATATTCTGCTTAAATTCACTCAACAAGGGATAGAGGCCCTCAATATCTCACATGAGACCAGGGTCTTCCTTCTCTCTGGACATTTCTCATCCTTTTGATACAGTCTGGCATCCTGCCTTTCTCTCTAAACTCTCTGCCTATGGTATCCAAAGCCAACTCCACACATTGCTTACTGACTTCCTTTACTCTGGTGGTCGTATGGCAGTTTAGCTGCCGGGGTAGCTATCATTTATTGAAGCGCGACTGTGTCGCTGATGCAGTGCCCCTCTACCAGTACACACACTGGAAGTAGTACTCATTTTGCCGACCTCGGAAGGATGACAGGCTGAGTCAACCCCCTGGTGTATTAATTCAGCGGCCGACGGGGGTTGAACTCAGGACCCGAGGATCCCAAGCCGCCACCCAAAGAACCACTGAGCCAACACCAGGCTACTTTACTATTGTAGCCAACGTGTGGCTCTCAACGGAATCCTGTCGTCTCCTTCTCACTGTTCAGGCTGGAGTGCCCGAAGGTAGTGTTCTGGGCCCAATCCTCCTCTTGATCTTCATCAATGATCTCTCTGACTCAGGAAAATCCTCTGCATCTTTTGCTGATGATTCCACCCTCTACCGTACCATGTGTCACCCCTCAGATTGGTAGGCAGCAGTCTCAGCCTCAATGCAGGAGACTCCAATAATCTTAAAGGCCTTGGTTTCTTCGGCATCAAGCTGAGCAAGGTGACAGGCTGGGAAGCCAGCCCAGAAGACAGAGCAGTACTCCATCAAATTGCAAATGAAGGCCTTGTCGGTGGATAGGATTCAGGTTTGCTAAGGAAGAACTTTGTAAGACAGAGGATGTCCAGACTGGCTTTGGAGGCTAACTTTGAAATGTGCTTTGTGCAAGAAAGATCATTGCTGATAGTGAGACCCAGTAGTTTGAATGACTGAACTACGCTCAAGAAGAACTTTAGAAAGTAGGTGGGAGGGTTTGCCAGATGATCTTCTCAGAGAATGAGAGTGCGAGATTTCTCATGGTTAAAAGACATGTTCAAAGTGTTTGACTGGTTTGTGATTTTGTCAAGGTCTGAAGAGTAGGAAGAGCCTGCAGCCTGCCTGTCTGAAGGATGAGGAATGTCATCTCTTATTTATGAAATTTATAAATTATCTTCCTTGTTACCTCCACCACCGAAGGTTGAAGGAGATTATGTGTTCACCCCTGTCTGTCTGTTAATTGCCGGAATCCTTCGGATTTCGGCAATTATGTTGGTCGGTTGTGTGTGTCATTCTGTGTGTCTGTCTGTTTGTTTACCCTGTAGCAGCCACACCATTCCAGCGATCATGACCAAACTGGGTACAGACGTCGGCCATGATCCAACTTAGACACTTGTCGTTTTTGGTGAATCTAGGTGCAAGGTCAAGGTCAAGGTCACCGAAAAACCGAAATTCTTATTTTTGCAAAAACGTCCGCTAAAATGGTCGTATCGACTTCAAACCAAATCCAAAATGTGCATCTTCCCATTCTGCATCCAACCATATGTCTCATTGGTGTGTCACACCAACACCCTTCTTAGCGGTCAGGGGTCGAATAAATTGACCGGGTAACACTGAGCACCGCTGGTACATTCTAGTCACGATATAAATTCTCCCTCCCCTCACATTTTCCACTTTTGAAATGTCAGTCACACCACCTCCTGTGTTGTTAAACACTTCTCTGCTTACAGAGTGCAGTTGATGCATAAAATATTGAGTTAAATCAGTATATAGCTCACCAAAATGAACAAATATCAATCCTATTTAGTTTTGCAGAATCTTGGACTGTGCATGATAAAATGCAATAACTGAACCATGTTTAACTGGTTTCTGTCAGGTGTTGTTATGTCAGGCCAATGAATTCCATGTTCTCAGTTCCTTGACTTGTTGTTAAGCCTTCTTATGGTTGGTCCACCCACAGTGGCTCATGGAGGTTTGTGTGATGGAGAGTTCTGCTCACTTAGAATCCTCATCGACTTTGAACTATAGCTATGCGATTTCACTTTGGCCAGTGTGCCTGTCTAATGTCCCATCTCCATTATTAAGCATCAATCCCCAGTAAACATCTCATTTTATCGATGAATGTACGTAACTTAGCAGATGGTATGAAGAACCTTTTAATCTATCATCATTCTCAACAAGAGCACTGCTCCTCTATCTGCTTGTGTGTTTTAGAGTTACAATAATCTGCAAAATATTCACCAGTGCACTTCAAGGTCAGAATTCATTTCTTCACTTCTGGGTTTGTGAAAAATAATGGTGAGAAATGTTTCTGAAACATAAAACTGCCAGCATCAGCTTACACGCAGGGGCTCACAAACGAACAAAGTTCAGATAAAACAATACCTTCACCAAGATATACAATCACAAAAATCATACACCGTATCACAACATATCTCTCAAAGTTCAAGCTACACTTCAAACCTTCATTGTTTGGGTCACACTCTTGTGTCCGTGAGCTAATCCCTTGATGTTGTCTCTCTGCCATTTTTGCGGATTATTGTTGGAGGTCCAATCAAACGCTATTGTGATGTAATAATGTGTGTGACATCACAATGCATGAAATGTCGGTGTCTTACTGCAGATTACGTTTTTCTTCCTTTGTAAACTTTAAAATTTGAAATGTATTTATTCCAAAGATACTTGGTGCATTAGGTCATTTACTGCCTGGTGTTGGTTTCATAGTTTAGGTGGCTGGCTGAAGATGTTGGAGGGCTTGAGTTTGAGCCCCTGTCGTCCCATTGAATAACACCGGGTGGGTTGACTCAGCCTGTCATCCTTCTGAAGTTGACAAAATGAGTACCAGCTTACTGGAAACAGGGGAACTGAATCAGCTGTACAGCTGCATTCCAGGAAATGATGCAACCAGCAACCAGAGGCTGCAAACCGAAATAAGAACAAGGGCATTTGCTAAAATTAAATAATGCTGCTGGCTCTACAAAACACAGTCACAAACTAGAAGGGCACTCAGTGGAGCGCATACCTCTGCCACGTAATGACTGATCCATGAGAACATTTCGGGCACAATACATTTTTGAAATATCATGCTATTGAGTACAATATAGTTTTTCGTCTGACCTCTCAATAGTGAAGAATCACTTTAAATATTAAATAATTCTCGTATCCAGATTCGAATTTCGATCTTCACTAAAATCGATTCAATTCGTCCTTGCAACACACTCAACCTGTCCACCAAGTTTCGTCCAAATCCATCCATGACTTTTTGACATATCATGCTATATATAGTTTTTGACCCTATCTCTCAATGGTGAAGAATTCAATTAAAAATTCCAGTATCCTGATATAGAACAGGATAGTCACAAAAATCTAATCAATTCGTCCTTGTCACACACCAAACCTGTTCACCAAGATTCATCAGAATAAACACATAACTTTTTGAGACACCCTGCTCACAAACAGACTGACAAACAATCTTAGTATAAAATGGGAGAGGAAAGAAAAGGGGGAAGGAATGTGAGCGTAACAAGTCTGCAGGTGTGTTCCGCACTCTCCAGCATAAAGTGTCAATTTTTTAAAAATGTAACACAAATGTATGCAAACAGGGGGAATGGACATTGATAGAAGTGAACAGGTGTCATTTCAGCACTGGGTGATATATCGTGACAATAACATCTCTTAAACTCATTTCCGTCTGGCTAGCAAACAAATCAGGACACATCATGAGATCCTGATCTTGTTGAGCACAAGATGGGACCTTAAAAAAAAAGAAATTGTGGTGATGGGCTTGATAAGTTTTCAATTGAATGAGGTCCAAAATGAAAAGTTAAGTTCTCACTTTTGATCGAAATTTCCAAGGTTAGTGTTTGGGAAAATGACTGAAAATATTCTATTAATTCTGAATGTTGGATTACCCTCTTAAAAGGACAATGTTGGGAATGGCATAAACAAACGTGAGAGTGGCAAACCTGGTTTCTGCATAATGATGATTTCTGCAATGTTTTGTGAATATCCTATCTCAAAGATTTTAAAATGTTGACAGAAATGGATTGACTAACAAATGGATAACATGCAATAGCATAACCTCCCGAGAGCAGTTTGTCCCAACATTTTTGGGAGTGTGGACCCCTTCCTCTTCTTATTTATTTTTCAGCTTCTCCAATTTTATTTGAGGTTGTCACAATGCCAATTCATCACGGACCTTCATATCCTCCTGTCAGTCACCCATTCTTCTTCCATTCCCACAACTTTAAAATCTCTCGCCACCACATCCTTCCATCTGGTCTTAGGCCTTCATCTCCTTCATCATGGCAGTCCCATCTCCATCACTCACCTCACCACATACTCTGTCTCACTCCTCATCAGATAACCAAACCAATTTAATCTCTCTCTGTCACGGTGTGCAGATCCCTTTCTAACCTCTAAAAAGTTTGAGGATCAACATGTACGATATTGTGACGCACCTCTGTTCAGTGCAGAGAACCTTTGGAGTCAAGACAGAAAAGTACTTTCGTAGTTATACTCTGAGAATTTGTCGATGTTCCCTCTTCACTTGGAGACCTTGCACTTCCACTGGAATCTGCACTTTTTATGCGGCAACAAAGTTGCATAAATTTAAAGTGTTAGGATTACTTTATGTTTCTCTACAAACCACCAGATCAAGGGACAGCAGGTTGGGAACCATGGTGTGAAAGCATATTTGCAGATTTGCTTTTAAAATGTGGGAATAAGAATGGTAACAATAGAACTTACTGACAATGTCGCCTGAGGAAATCAGCCATGGCCACTCCCTTTGGTGGCGTGCAAACTTGCTCAGGCACATCCAAATAAAAATTCTCAAACTTCTTTTCTTCCCATTGTCTTTTTCAAAAGTGAAATACAAAATAACAAGAAAGAGCAATCAATTATTGCAGACCCTCGTCAGGACTTGTTTTGTGTGGTGTAATTTTTGTGGCAACAAAATGGAAGGATGTACAAAATGAAAGGTCGTCGTTGATTGTAAATGAGAGGTCTAAATGGTTGAGATGTAAATGTGTAAAGGTCAAAGATCTGAAAAGTTGTAAAGGTCAAAGATCTGAAGAGTTGTAAAGGTAAAATGTTGTGAATGTCGAAAGGTCTGAAAAGGTCTTTTTTTTTTTTTTTTTTTTTTTTTTTTGTATACCTTGGTCGAGGCTCGTATGAGAGCTAACACACAACTCACAGCAAGGAGGCATGAGACAAGAGGGGCGGGAGTGGAAGGGACAAAACATTGGGGAACAGACACAGGTGAACTGTGGAAGGGAGAGGGATGGGGATGGGACGGGGAACATGGCGAGGGGAAGATGGACATTAAAGGGACTTTCAGGAAGGAAAGCAGGAGAATTGAAGGAAGTGGGCTTGGGTGGATTATCGGGGGTAGAAAAGATCGAGGATTTGGATGGGGGAAGATAAGAGGTGGTGGTGAACAGCTGTTTTGAAAGCCTGAAGGGAAGAATGGGAAAGAATAGAGTGAGGAAGTTTATTCCAAAGGCGGGAAAAAAGAGGAATGAAAGAGTGAAGATGAGCAGTGATTCGTGATTTTGGTAGTTTTACCAGAAGGGGGTTGTTGGCGGACCTTGAGCGCCCTGTGGAAATGTGGTTGGGACAAATCGCAGAGAGAGCAGGGGGGGCAAGGCTGGAGAGGAGTCGGTAGAAGACAGAAAGACCACCGACCAACCTGCGGTGATTGAGTGAGAGGCCCAAAGACTCAGCTTCATTGCGGGAGATGCCAATGATCTTAAAAGCCCTGGTTTCGACAGCGTGAAGTCGAGAAAGGTGGGAGGCAGGAGCACCAGCCCAGAGGGGAGAGCAGTACTCCATCAGGCTACGGACAAAAATGGTCTAAAGGGTCTTAAAATGTCTAAAAAGGGTCGAAAAGTCAAAGAGGTCTGCAGGGTTATAAAAGGTGTGACAGGTTGAAGGTCTAAAGGGTAAAAATGAGTCGATGGGTCTTCGGGGTTCTAAAGGGTTATAGTGGATCTAAGAGGATCTAAAGGGTCTTCGAGGTCTAAGAGTTATAAATGGTTATCAGGGTCTATAGGGTCTTAAAGAGCCAAAGGGGTGTCAAGGGTCTAAAAGGGTGTTAGGGGTCTATCGGGTCTCAAAGAGCCTTTGGGGTGTCAAGGGTCTAAAAAGGTGTTCGGGGTGTAAAGGGTCAAGAGGGTCTAAATGAGTTTGGGATCTAAAGGGACTTAGGGATGTAAAGGCTCTTTGGAATCCAAAGGGTTTATGAGTCTTCAAGGTCTTAAAAGGTCTTCATGGTCTTAAAGGGTGGTCATATTCTCAAGGGTCTAAAGTTTCTTAGTGGTCCAACGAGTCAAAATGTCTTAGGGGATCTAAATGGTCTTCAATAGTTTTTGAGTTCTAAAAGGTCTTAAGGGAGTTAGGATTTGAAAGGATCTTCAGGGTCTTAAATGGTCTTAAGGCTCTAACTTTGTCTATGTTGACCTTTTCTGCTTCAGACCTCAAAAATAATTCGTGATTGCTAGAGTCGTGGACTCAAAAAAATTCGCTAGAGTCGTGGACTCTCTAGAGTTGTGAAAAAAATTCCTGGTCGTTGTCTTCTTCCAGAGGATTGTTGAGAAAGTAGATGGGTGGGGGGGGGGGGTTCTAAATGGTCCTTTTGGAGACATAGTGAGAGTGTGAGATTTGTCAGGATTGAAAGACATGTATCATGTGTTGGACCAGTTGGTAATTCTATCCAGATCTGCAGAGAGCAAAGAAGCTGCTGCTTGCCAGTCTGAGGGATGACAGATGGTGCGGCAGAGGGTGGAGTCATTAGCAAAGAGATATAGAGGATTTTCCAGAGAGTCGGAGAGATCATTGATGAAAACCAGAAAAAGAACAGGGCCCAGAACGCTACCTTGAGGGACTCCTGCCTGGACAGGAAGAGGGGATGAAAGAACTCCATTTAGGGCCACACGTTGACTGCGACAGGAGAGGAAGTCTGTGAGCCATGAGTGGAGATGGCCTTGGATACCATAGAAAGAGAGTTTGGTGAGCAGGGCAGGGTGCCAGACCATATCAAAAGCACGCGATATGTAGAGGGATTGGCTCTGATTTCATGTCCGGCATTGAGGACCTCCAGCCATTGTTGGGAGAGCAGAAGCAGCATATCCAGCGAAGAGTGACCTGGTCTGAAACCAAATTGATGATCAGAAATTAGGCCATTGGAGAAGAAGAAGGATTTAATGCCTGAAGCGATGATGGATTCCATAACCTTGCTGATAATTGGGAGAATGTCGATTGGTCTGTCATTGCAGGGATCTGTTTTTGGACCTTTTTTATGAAGGGCAGTAAAGTTTGCTGATTTCCCAGCAGATGGCAGATGACCTTGAGCAAATGAGAGGGTGAATAGAAGAGAGAGAGGGTGAGCAAAAGCAGAGGAGCAGGTTTTTAGGACATGTGGGCTGATGTCGTCTGAACCGGTTGCGGAATCTGAGGCGAAGTTTGACAGCAAGCACTTCACTTTGTCAGAAGAAAAGGACACAGAGTCCAGGGACAGTTGGGTGCAACTTGGTATGGTGGCTACACAAAGCAATGGGTTTCGGACACAAGATTTAGCTGCAAACACCGAGTTTAGGCATTCAGCCTTGAGATTGGAAAGATGTTGTTTTCTGGTTCTCCTGAGGGTAGATACACACTTGTTCCGAGTTTTATGGAAGGAACTGAGATTGCCCTCAGTTGGGTTTGCTTTTCAAGAAGCAAAGGCAAGTTGTTTCAGGACAACTGCCTCGCCACATGCTTCATTGAACCATGGGCGGGAGGAAGGGTAGGACAACTAATATAAAGAGAAGAGGGGATAAATCTGTGCATGAGGGAGAGCAAGTTTCTTTGACAGAATTCCCAGGATGAGTTGATGTTGGAGAAAGTAGCGATGGGAGACCAGTTTAGAAGTTTGATGGCTGCTTGGAGACTCTGCCAGTCAGCCTGAGTGAAATGCCAGACTCGATGGCACTGAGGTGGTTCTCCAATAACAGCCAGACAGATGTTCACTTTTACAAGCACATGGTCAGAAGAATCGATTGGAGCAGAGGAAGAGCAGCAGATATTTTTCAGGGAAATTTGTCAAAATCAGATCCAGAAGAGATGGAGTACCGTTGGTTGAGATCCTGCTCAGGAAGTTGACTGATTGAGTGAGTCCCAATGAGTCGCAGAAGTCTTTTGCTGAAGTGCCATGACAGGTGAGAGAGGTACCCACACCCAGCCAACTGGCGTGATGACAGTTGAAGTCACCACATATGAGGAAGAGGGAGTTCTGATGAGAGGATAGAAGTTGGTCCATGTTTTCGGATAGTGAGGTGCAGATGGAGTCATCAGTGTTAGGTGGACGATAGAGTACACATATAAACATGAGGTGGGAGTGGAGGGGAAGCCGTAGCCAGAGGTATTTCTGGGGGTGTCGGGGAGTGAGGACAGTGCATGGAGAGTGAGGAATAGAGTCTTTGATGAAGAGAGCAACTCCTCCACCAGGACGAGGCTCAGGTATGTCATTCCGGAGGAGGGAGTAACCAGGGACAGATACTTGGGAGTCAGAGACGTCTTGAGGAGGGAAAGTTTCTGTTAGGTAGATAATGTCTGGTTTGTCAGTGGCAAGCTGTGTGGAAATATCTGTCAGGTTTGAGCGAAGGCCCCAGATATTTTAGGTCCACACTGTTAATGAAGAGGGAGGGGAGGAGACTTTTAGGTGCAGGGGAGTGGAGGGGGAGGGTAGGACAAGGGAGGTGGGGGGAGGTAAGGAGAGTTGTTTAATGAGTTTAAGGGATTTCAGAAGAGCTTGGGGAGAGGACCAGATGAGGAGGAGAAAAGGCTCCGTGGTGCTGAGTTGAGGTACAGTCGGGAGTAATAAGAGAGGGGGCAGAAGGCACTTGAGAATTTGAGGAGATGGAGTGATGAGATGGAGGAAAGAGGGCAGGGGAGGGTTGGAGCTTTGTGGATGAGAGGGGGGGGGGTAACTCTGAGAAGGGTGAGTGAGGGGTGAATGGAGGGAGAAGGTGAGGTGGGAGTTTTTGAGAAAGGTGAGAGGGTAGCTTAGATAAGAGGGAGAAGAGTGTGATGGTTGCTTTGAGAAGGAGGGGTGAGAGGGGTGAATTGGCACTGAAGTTGGAAAAAAAAAAGGATGATTGATGGAAAGCGAACATGCATAGCAAACTGGAGTTTTTTTATATTTTTAGTTTAGAAATGCAACGAAAGACATTTCTTGATGGATGCAATAAAGGAGAATTAAGAGAATGGAGAGAAGGAACGTTGTAACAGTTGGGCTTTTTAGACAAGGTATGAAGTGAAGGTCGAATTGAGAGCAGTCTGTTTAAATAGAAAAAGAATAGTGCATTATTATACAGTAATTCGAACCACACGTGTGAAAGAGGAAGATGAAGCATTATAAGAGAGCAATTGAGTATCACAAAAGAGAGCAATTGAGGAATGAGGAGATAAGCAAGAGAGCAGGCATTGTTTGCATTGTATACAAGTCTGAAGATGACGATGGTTCATGAGCAGTATTTGACGATGTAGATTGTTTCAGAACTGAAGGATGAGACAATGTGATAATGTTTGACCAAGTTATAAAAATGATCAACATGATGTGGTACGAGTGACAGGTTATTAGCTGCAAAATGTCGAAAACCGGGTTCGATTCCCACAACTTTGAAAATTTGACCTTTGTGAACTTTAAAGGTCAAAGGTCAAGGATTATGACCTTTTGTGCAAAACTTCCTCTGAAACATTCCAGGAACAATATAACGTCATATAGGCTATACGGCATTTCGCACTCATCGGATTATCCATACTTTGATGAACTCAGCGTAAAAACAAACTTGAAGGGGGCGCCACGGGCAAGGTGTTCGAGATAGAGCAAAATGGTTTCAAGACTTTAGGTGGGGAATGACCTCAAGATTATGCATAAAAAATATTGTCATCCGAGCTCTCAAAGTTTGGGCGGTCGTATGAGTTTTATGTCAAAATTCGAAATTTTCTAAGTTCGTGACCTTGTGACCTTGACCTTGGAACTAAAATGAAAAATTGAGCTCCATGGGGCTATGCAGGTGCCATTGGGCAAACCAAATACCAAAACCACTGCCAGATTCGACAAACCCCTCGGAGAAGATGCAAATTGAAATCGGCTACCCCTAAAAACATGTTTTTTGGGCGTGGCTCCGCCCATAATGGGCGGATCACGCCCATTTTCAGGAAAACACAACTAGATCATGATATAAACCTCCCACCAAAATTTCATCAGTATCGGATCAAAACCCATGGAGCTATGCTCGGGACAGACAGACAGACAGACAGACAGACAGACAGACACACACACACAACAACAACGAATATAGTGCATTATATATAGTGAATATAGTGGTCACTTATATTTTTCGTGAAAATATTTTTTCGTGAACCAAAAACATTAAAGAGGCTCAGTTGCAGTGGTTTGTGCACATGATGAGAAGAAAGGAGGATGAGGAAACAATCAAGAAAGTATGGAGTGAGCCAATTAGAGAGAAAATATCAAGAGGAAGAGAGAGATTATGGATGTGGAATGCAGTGGAAAGAGATTTGAAGAACAAGGGATTGACAGAAAATTATGCAAGAGATAGAGGAGAATGGAGAAGGCAGATCTGAGTGGCCAACCACTAACTGTTGGGATTAATGGCTCATGAAAAAGAAGAGTAAGGTTGGGGGATGGGGGGGTGTTGGCCCCATTGGGAAAAGACAGCAGAATGCCCCACTCCCTCCCTACCCAGTTTCACCTCCTTGGTCCTGGTTACATGATGCATATTCTGAATACAAAGGGTTTTCTGGTTGACGGTATGGTGACGATGTGAAATTAATAATGTTCGGTATACCTATGTAAAAGGACCAACTGATGAGGAGGAGGGGGGGGGGAAATGTCTCCAGACAGGCAGGAGGCTGGATGGGGGTATCTGAATACAACTTACTGCACATTGTTGGCAAAGGGCAAGTCACTCATAATGACAGGTTTCTTGAATTCTTATTGATTGGTTTGGGAGGAATGACAAAAACATGAAAGCGATCTTACCAATCAGGAGAGCTATTGTGCCTGGAGCAACTAAATCCACCTTGCTGAAAAACAGATAAATAAAATAATAAAACTGACATACCAGAGGAACGAACAACTGTATTCACCACACCCTACTCGAGGGAGGGCACTCTTTATAAAGATGCTCAGAGCAGACAAGACACACAGACGCCAATTGAAAATCCCACGGGACAAGGACAAGACTCACGGACACCTGAAAATCCTACAGGACAAGCACGATGTCGGTGAGAGGGCAAGCCACTCCTTTGTATAACTCCAGAACCTGCTCATATGCTACCTTGTACTGAATCTGGTTGTGTTGTTACTTTCTTTTGTAAAACAACCAAGTTTGTTTATCTTTGTGCAATGATGCATGACAGTTTTTTTTTTGAAAATCTTGTTTTGTGTGAAACAGGATCGTAAACAGGAGGAACTCTCTCAACTTTTCGATTCCATGGACAAGGTTGGTTTCTGTGTCTTCGTGAAATTATTTATGCGTATCCTTACTTCTGTCCTGAAATATGTTTATATGTGTGTGTGTGTGTGTGTGTGTGTGTGTATGTGTGTATATATATATATATATATATATATATATATATATATATATATATATATATATATATATTTCGAAATATATGTATCTATATCAATACACACACACACACACACACACACACACACACACACACACACACACACACACACACACACACACACACACACACACGCACACACCAGGTCCGTCACTGGGGGGGGGGCATTTGGGTGCAATGCCCCCCCATGGCGCATCTGGTGCCCCCTCCCCCACTTGTACGCTACCCATTTATGCCCTGTTGCACCCTGTGAACAACTTGCTGTTTAAGGATGAGCGCCCACTGTGAACTCCTTGCTGTTTAAGAGTTCACCTGTGAACTAAAACCCTTTTTCCAGATGTTCAACGTGGTGAATAATAAGGCCTTCTTGGATAAACTGTTCTTTAATAATATCCTTCTTTGAATAACAGTCAAGAGATAAGTGTGCGCTTGCCAGCGCATCTCCAAAATAAATTGGCAAGACAATACAGTCCAAGCCCACAAGATAAAAGATGATAACGCAAGCACCAACGCCAGCAGCCAAGACGACAGACAGCCGCAAGACCTCGTGTCGATTGTCGATGCTGTGGATGGTTATATATATATATATATATATATATATATATATATATATATATATATATATATATATATATATATATATATATATATATATATATACACATATACACATATACATATATATGTATGCGGTTGTGGTTGTGGTTGTGGTCAGCACCCGCCGTGGTCGGCTGCTTTGTAGTTCTGATGTTTAATATAAATGTTATGTTTGGTGCTTTGCATATCCCATATCTAGTGCTTTGTGCATAACCTTACCTCTGTGTAATTGACTGCTTTAAATGCAGACCTTGTGGTATCTTCAGGCTGGTCGTATTTGCTGTTGATAGTTTAACGTGATAATCACAGGTCATAGCCTCCTGTATCTTATTTGAAGGTGCACTGATTCCGGTGCCAACCTCCCCCGTTTAGTCATTGTATCTCTGGTATATTAATTTTCTAATGCCAATTCTAGACAACACCTTGTATCAGTGCACCTGAATTGGTGCCAATTGTCTAATCATTGAATATCTGCATTGTGAATGTGCCAGTTTGTTGCGGCTCTCCTGCATTCGAATAATTTTAGGCCAAAAACATCAGAACATATTAAATCTAGCTGAGATCAACTTGGTTAATATGCGACAGCTTCCTCAGTGTCGATGCGTCAATGCTGCAGGAATACAATAGCATACCGGATTATCATAAATATTATAATTGTGCCCCCCCCTATCCAGTTCATATGTCCCCCTTAATACTGAGCCCTGGAGACGGGCCTGACACACACACACACACACACACACACACACACACACACACACACACACACACACACACACACACACACACACACACGAAAGAAAAGTCATGATAAATATTTTAAGTCTTTAATAAATATGGATAATAGATACTCATGATTAATATTGTGGTCATCTTGTGAACCATGTGTTTTGGCATGCGGGGAGTGGACGTGCTGTGGCACCGAAGTCAGGCAGGACGTGTAGTGCGGGTGTGGTTAAGGTTGAGCATGCTGTTGAGAATCCATGCACGTACATGAGTGAAAGGATGAGTATATCGCGAGTACGCATGCATCGTTATAATGGACCATGAGGATGTTGGAGGAATACGTTTGGGGGGGGGGCAGTTTTGAATTTAAAACGGCTTCCCCAGAGTGTAGCATGTACAAAAGAGATTCAGTGAGCCGACTGGAGGGTGCAAAGGTCACTGCATGTGCGAGCATACACATGGCTGTCAAGAGCCAGAAGGGGGGCCCTGGGACAAAACTAAGTGTAGGGCCCCTTCATCCAGGAACCCTTCAAGTTGTTTTTTTAAACAACCTATACAGAGGTTTCCGAATTTTCGTCATCCAAAACACATGCCGTGTCAGGGAAATTGGAGTGTTATTCACTTATTCCTACATGCAGATTCTTTAACACACTTCATCTAAATGGGGTGTGACCAACACTACTTTGTTCACTTATGTCATTAAGGTGATTGTGATTTTGTAAATTGTTCCCTCAGTCGTTTATTTTCGGAGGGAGGGTGTCACTGTTCCTGGCAATGGCATTCCGGGGGAATCATCCTTAGTGGCTTGGAGGGAGACACAAAATGAAGTCCCCCACAGCGTTTTATCATCACGAACAATCATTATATGAAACAAAAAATTGAAGGAATAATTACGGGCCCCTATTAGGTCCAGGCCCCAGAGTAGTTACCCCACCTGCTCCCCCCCCCACCCCTCTCTCGGCACCCATGCAGACAGGCCTTTGCCAGAGAGATAGTCTGGGTTTTAAAGGCTCCTGTCCAGTTTTCGGCCAAACAGCCGGCTTATGGATGCAGTAGTTTCCTTGCTTTCAAAACCAATTTCTTGAGACGAAACATTTGTGGCTCAATAATACCAAACTGCTCAGAATGAAGGAACAGCCGCTTTGCAGAGGTGATAAAACTGTGCAGGTCAGTAAAGGAATCTTGAATTTGAACATGTCTCTTATGGAAGGTGTGCTGTAAGAACTTTATGATCTCCTGAGGGGGGGGGCACAGTCGGAACACCCTCCGGTTCCTGAAATAAGCCTGGATCATTCTAGACTTCGGTACTATCACCAGAAGCAAGCGACGAGGCCCCATCAGAATCATAGTCTGATTGGTGATCCATACTTGAACCATGCACCACAGGTGGAGCAGGCATTTCAATTTCTGGTGGGAGGGGAAAAGCTGTTACTGAAGCCGAACGCTCCACTTCTGCAATGTCCGGAGTTGTCTGGAACGCAGATGTCTCAGACACTATGCCTTTTGTAGAGAGAGGGATTTCAATGTCCATGACATCAGCAACCACTGAGATGGTCACAACTACTTCTTCGGGCACAACACCACCCTCTTATTGATGATCATGCTCATCCTGTACATGATCATGAGCACTGTCAACATCCACTGGAGCTAAAACAGCAAATTTGTTTCCCGATTCCCAAACAGCTAACGAGCTGGCTGTATCTCGGTGAGAGCTTTTTAGAAACACTCACTATTACAACATGACCGTTGACATTAGGACGCTTGTTTCTAGATGTACCACTGGTGCTTGGCTTGGGTTCTGCAGCTCCAGGTGCATCATTAGTGCTAGGTGTAGGCTCCTGGCATTGAGATTCCTCATTTGGTTCCACGTGTTGAGACTCACCACGAGGAATGTTTGGTTTCGGACACGCATTCTTTAAATGTCCATGCTCGCCACAAATAAAGCATGTCATTACCTCAGTGGCGATATAAACTCGGTAGCTTTATATTTAAGAGTCACAGCAGTACTAAGTGACCGTGCACCATTCTTCAAAACAATATAAGTGGCGTCGGAACGACATAATGTGTCGAACCGAAATGCCAGAACGCAAACGTAATGGGATCATGTCAATTTGTGATACAACCGTCCTAAAATTACTTAAAGCAGAGATAATCTTCTCGCTTTTAAAGAAAGGTGGAATATTTGAAATGATAATTTTAACAGCAGGTGTGTCCAAAGGTCTTATAGAAACAAAAAGATCCGGCGGGATAGACAAGCCGGTTTCAACCTCTTCAACGTATCGCTCTTCAGACAAAAATAGCACAACACGTTGATTCATCCTCAATGCTGCAAGAATGTTTTCGAGCCCAATGAGCTCTCCGAAACCCATTATGACATCATCAACACTGACTCCGTCCGGTGGACAAACCATGACCCTGTTCTTTGGAGTAAGTGCCTCATACACACTATGATGCAAACATGTTTTCCATCATGTAAAACAATACAAAGTAAATTGAAGAATCAAAGAAAACAAATGCAAACCTGCCACAACAAAACTAGCAAGTGGAGGGAAACAAAAGATTAATATGTATGAAGTATTTAGCCAAGAAAAAGGCAAAACGGAGAAACACAGCAAGTAGAAAAGCAGGCCCAAAGACCAGGAAGCCCTGAACAGGCCTGCGAAACACTTACTGTGCACACTCTCTTTCTCTCTCATGTCTCAAAAAAGAAAGGAAACACAGGGGAAAACTTCACACACACAAACAAGGATACAAGGGGAGCAAAAAGGGGATAGGAAAAACAGCAACATGACACAGTACTCACAGCTTCACTCGCAGAGCCGCCATGATGCCACACTCACGCACAACTCACCAACAGCCAGCAGGGGGGCGAGAGACAGAGAGAGACAGAGAGACAAAGGGGGTCACAATAGGGTGCGTTTCCTACACAAACGCAACGCAATTTCCCTTTCCACAGATATGAGGGGAAAAGTAATTTAGCTCCACAATATACACGAGGGCTCCCTTGTGTGTTGGTATATGCCTCCCCTGGGTCTCAGACAACCATCACAACATGTAAAACAACATAAAGTCCAAAGCATATTCAGGAGTTAGGCCTAAGTCACATTTGCTTTACGGCGAGGATACGGCGGCTGTACGCCCTCTGAATTGACAGAAACATGCGGCGGCCGCAGAGTTTCTGTGGTGGCCTCAGGGTGGCCCTACGCCGTTTGGCTATCTTTTACAGGCCGTAGGGGTTGCCGTGGAATTATAGCGCGGAGTTATAACTTTTTTCACTTCTACGTTCGCCGTAGCAATTCGACAAGCCGAAACAAAAGAACTGGTGAAAAAAAAGAACCCACTCGTTACTGTCCGTCTGGCCGCACGCTCGCCTTAGGGCCCCCCTGCGGTCCCCCTGCGGTCGCCTTGCGGGCACCTTGAGGCTACCTTGCGTCTGCCTTGAAAATTATATGGCCGCCGCAGTAACGCCCTAAGGTCAACGTGTGACATCAAATCAAAGACCGTACGGCACTGCCATGTTTTCGGTCTCCACAATTTCTAAATACGCCGTGCGGCTCCCCAAAAAATAAAAACATATGTGACTGCTACATTGTGTGACCATGGAAATACTGCGGCCGCCCTATAATTGCTAGTGGTCGTAGATTTTGTAGACCCCACGGCCGCCGTGGCAAATGTGACTTAGGCCTTACCGGCAAAAAAAGAAAAAAAAAACAGCTTAAATTCATCAGGAAAACATGATTACCATCTTTAAATTTCCTTCACTCCATCGCACCACAAATCCTTTCCGTCCGACTGCTTTTTATTTTCTTAATGTTGACAACTTATTATGCCCAGAGTAAAACTAGTCCCTTTATACTCTGCCTTAAAACCATTCCCTTTGTCCCTCTCAAAAATGTCATTCATCATTATTCTTTCATAATTGATCTCTTCCTTTCCAAATGACCAAACACTCTCTTTTTCCAAGTTATTGTATTTCCCCCCTCTCCCTCCCCTATTTCCATTTGTTAGTTGTCATTTCGTTTGTTATTTCTCTGTGTCTTCCCCGCTTTCCCCTTCCACTTCTTGCTATATTTTGTTCAGCTTGTCCGCAGCTTGTTCAGCAGAATGTGTTATTCTCCCTCTTTTCCTTCATCTCACTCTCACTTCTACTCTGCTGTTGCTGTTTTTCCCCTTTCCATTTTGCTTGAGCTCTTCCATGAGCCTTGAACATGTACACATAAAAATAGAGCAACAGTGTCATATAAGGGAATGGTTCTTCCTTCTGGTGTAATTCGAGGTTTATTTTTTTTTTCTCATTGTGTGTTTTCACTTGAGCCAAGTTACTCGACAAGTGTGTACTTTGTTCAACTAATCTCAGCTTTGGCTGTAACCTGTACCTGCACAGGTGGATAAAACGTGGTGCAAGGAGCCATTGATGAGAGATGTGGTGGTTATGTGCTCTGAATCTGAACATTTCATGACATTGTAATCGTGAAATATGTCCGTGTATAAGACATGCCATGCATGCTGCATTGGCAACCCACAGGGTAACATGCGTTAGTAAAGTGGATGCATTGAACAGTCCGACCAAAAAGAGATTATAAAATGCATGTAATGTACAAATAACTCTCTGTGATACAGACTGATGGGAATTCAGTGAAAATAATTAAAACAAGTGAAATCCTTCAACACAGCACTTGTGGTGAAGCAAATGAGTACACTAATGTTAAAATATCCAATTTATGTTTTTTCAGTTGAAAAACAATTAAGAAGCGTACTTAATATTTGAAATGTAAAAATCTTGTTATTATTGTGATAAGCACCTTTATATATAACAGAAGGAATGAAATCGTTCGATACAGCGTGGCAGGGGACCGCAAAAGAATGATAGCATGAGAAGAACTTAGCTTTCAGCATTCGGCGATCGGTGCGAAATGCGATGGTGGGCGGAAGTGACGTCTTTCGTTCGTTCATACATGAGGGGCACGATTCTTCGTTTTTTTTCTGTTAAGCAATAAATTATATGGTTTTCACATATATAACACATTACTTTCACAAATTCGATACAGCGTGGCAGGGGACTGTAAAAGAATGATAGCATAAGAAGAACTTAGCTTTCAGCATTCGGCGATCGGTGCGAAATGCGATGGTGGGCGGAAGTGACGTCTTTCGTTCGTTCGTATATGGGGGGGGGAGCATTTCTTCGTTTTTTTCCGTCAAGCAATAAATTAAATGGTTTTCACATATATAACACATTAGTTTCACAAATTTCCATTGAAATACTCGGATATTTCCATCAATTGTCGCCATTTCCGTCGAGGTTACGCACTGCATCTACCGGACGGCCGTCATTGGCTGTCTTGAGGCACGTGGGGGGGGGGACGGGGGGACACCGGACCCACCGGAGACGTGGTAGACGACGCCGGGGACATTTCAAACTCGGTGCATTTGTATACAGCGTACGCGCTGTAATTAAACAATATTCTCTGCCCTCAGAACAAGAATGGGAAAGTAACCATTGATGAGATAAAAAAACATTTCGAAGATTTAAGTGATAAGTCCTGCCAAGATATGATGGATATTTGGGACAAAGATGGTGATCAAACTATAACGAAGCAAGGTGAGTCTATCAAACAGTGTATACGCATATACACACACATTATGTGCTGTTCAATTGTGTGATGTAACATGCTCAACAACTATTTCACAATCTTCACTCGACTGCAAAGCCGAATGGTGACGTGTAGGCAAAGATGCTCGATTTAAAATGGCATCGTTCACATACAGGCACAATCTTTGTTCTTTTTTGCAGAGTTCCTGAGCTGCTTCAAAAATAAATCACACGGACAGAAAAAATGAAAACCCTGAAGCAATGTGGATTCATTGATGCTTTTTGCGTTTCATTGGGGTTTTATGTTTCGTTTTGGTGAAAGAGACCTAAAAGGATATAAGCATTACCAATTCAAATAAAGTTCATTCGCATGTGACGACTCTGTCTCCTGTCTTTATTTGCTTCATTGATGTGAAATTACAATATTGAAATATTGGGTGAAACATCGTTCGAATCACATCCGATGCGATTCTGCACTTGGTTGATCTTCTTAAATGAAGGAGGTAGTTCACATGAAACATACAAACTACCTGCTCAGGTGAGTTTATAGTGCAGAAGCTGGTGTCCACACAACAACCACACTCAAATATAGCAAACAAAGAAACCTCCAACAAAACCAGATCATCTGATATCTGCAGTCCAGGTATGGATTTCTTATTTGATCAGCATGCCGGAGATAACTCATATATATATATATATACATATATATATATATATACATATATATATATATACATATACATATATATATATATATACATATATATATATATATATATATATATATATATATATATATATATATATATATATATATATATATATATACATACATACAGGGTGTCCCAAAAAAATATACAACTCCTCATCTGCAAAGAGGATGGTCCTAACATATATATTTTTTCAAGATATAGAAAGCTGAAAGGCTGAAGTTTATTGTACTAATGTCAAAATTGCCACCAAAATTTAAATTTTGGTATAGAATCGTCGTTTTCTTTTAGATCACATGTTCGACGTAGGCTCCACGTTGTCCGATCACTGCCTGCAAACGCGTTGTCATATTCTCCATCACTTTGGGAAACGTTTCCTGAGGAATGTTCTTGATTTCTCGGTGGATGTTTTCCTTCAGCTGATCAAGAGTCTGAGGCCTAGGGTTTCCATAGATCCTGTCCTTGAGATACCCCCACAAGAAGAAGTCTGGAGGAGTAAGGTCAGGGGAATACGGTGGCCACTCAACGTCTTCGTATATGGAGATAAAGCAGCCCTCAAAATGTTGGTTGAGAAAACGCCTTGTTTCCCTGGCTGTATGGGGCGGTGCCACATCCTGCTGGAACCACTGGGTTCTCATCTGGATTTGGTTGTTTCTCCTACGGGCCTGAGTACGTAGCTCAGGCAGATAGAATTCCTGAATCATTTCACGATAGTTCCTCTGGTTTCCCATGCAAGTGCGTCCCTGGTCATCGTCAAAGAAGTATGGACCAATTATCCCATACCAACCAACCGCCACTCACATGGTGACTTTGAGAACAGATCGAGGCACCAGTTCATTTGATGCATTACCAGGATTTTCAGTTCTCCAGTACCGAAAGTTTTGCTTGTTTACCTCCCCGGACAAGTCAGCATGGCATTTGTCCATCATGTGAAGTTTTTTGAGGAAGTCTGCATGTTTCTCCAACTTTCCTGAGAACCAATTTGCAAAGTCTAGTCGTTTGCGTTTCTGTTGATCAGTAAGCACCGTTTCTGTTTGAATTTTGTATGGAAAGGCATGAATGTCTTGGCGAAGGATCCTCTGAACGGTGCTTTTATGAATTAAATATTTGTCTCGGCAGAAAGTTGTCAAATCGATTTTTTTGGACTCTGAACGACCGCCTGTCTCACCATTTCCACATTTTATTCACTACGACCTGTCCTCTACCGACCACGGTGACCCTTGTGAAGGTCACAGATGGTTCCCACATTGGTAAACTTTGTGATGGTGCACTTTATTGTCCAAAAGTTTGGTGCATGGCGCAAGTGGATTCCGAAATGTCTCGAGTAAAGACGTTGCACCTGTATGACATTTTTCGTCTGGTGCCAAAGTTCACCAATTTTCATTTGTTGTTGAATGGTCAGTTTTGGCATTTTTCTAGTGCTTGCTTGGTATCAAAATAATCTTCAGGGTCTCTGCAACAAGAAATGAAGCATTAGTGACAAAATTACTGCTTTTTAAGGATGAAACGAAGCATTTTAAAAGTTGTATATTTTTTTGGGACACCCTATATATGTATATGACCAAACACTCTCTTTTTCCAAGTTATTGTGTTTTCCACAATTGGCTGGTCAGGTCGGGATTTATATCCTGCTATTGGTAACCATGTAATCTGGTACTACCTGCTCATGGTCGGGTGGTCGGCGACTAAACCGGCTCCCCCACCAGGCTTACCTGGTGAGGTGGGTAAGTGGACACCCCGCAGGACTAAAAAATAAGACCTGTCAAAGGGTGGTAAGACCCAACGTGAGGCAAAACCGGCCATCCACTGCAAACAAATCTCGCGGTATCTATTGGGTGCTGCAAAAAGGCTTTGTGGAGAGCCCAGACAGAGAGCGTTCGTGCAGCAGTTACTTGCACGACGGTCATCCACTGCAGCTGAAACGTTCCCTGGTCGTCTCGCTATGCTTGCCACCAGACAGGGATTTCGAAGCTGAGTGAGTGTGGTAGGACGTGCGCAACCCTACACCACTTTAATCAATACACTGCGCAGGAATTGGTTCTCTGTTTGCATGAATGTAACGCAACAAGAATACGGACAGAACGAAATTGATGTGATTGAAACAGATGTCGAATTCAACCGGAAAAAGTCCTACGGCAATGGGGGCATGGTGAAGCGTCAGGCAATGGATATCGTCCAAGTCGTAATCACAACCCCATACGTTGGTGGTCTGGGATATTGGTCGTTCTGCTTACCATGGAGCAATAAGGCAGCACCTCAGGCGACAGATCAGCCCTATTTAGTGAGGACACTGCTCTCCCCAATCCGGGGACAGGACTAGAAAAGGTGTCCCAAAAATTGTTTGTTCCATTGAACCCGGTTGGCAAACCGCGGCTGACGGGTTATCTCTTATTGCGGTCGAAATACAAGGAAAATAGAAACTAAATGGAAAATTATGACTTTTGCAGCTTGGAATATTCGAACGCTCCAAAGCGAACGAACTGTGGAACGGAGAACTGCTATTATCGGAATGGAACTTGATAGATATGGTATCGATATTGCAGCACTGAGTGAAACCCGACTTGCAGACACTGGTCAAATCTGTGAAAATACATCCGGTTATGCTTTTTACTGGAGCGGTTTGCCATCAACAGAAAAACGGATGCACGGGGTCGCTTTTGCCATAAGATCTACGATTGTGAAGAACCTGTCAAGCGTACCGGAAGCAATAAGTAAGCAGTTGATGTCCGTTAGACTCCCAATCAGCAAAAACAGAAGTGCAACTATCATCAGTGCGTATGCCCCCACCATGACAAATGATGATGTCATGAAGGAAGCTTTTTATAATCAGCTCTATGAATTGCTACGTCAAATCCCAAAGGATGACAAAATTGTCCTCCTTGGTGATTTCAACGCTCGGGTTGGAACAAACCACGCAGCATGGCCTGAAATACTTGGAAAACAAAGCACCTACCAATGGTCGTCGGCCTGGTCCCAGTCACACGTGGGGACTCGTGGTTCATGGCGGAGCTCAGGTGGTGAATGGTCGAGGTCCACAGAACTCCCCTCCGTGTAACAGCCACCATGATGAACGTGACCACTCCAGAACTCTAGTACCTCTTCTCAGAACGTGCTCGGGGATCTTTATCTGCCTCCCTCGTGAAACACACACAGCTCTCGCACTGCTCTGCTCTCAGACATCACCAGCGCCAACGACAACCCTCCGAGTCTCCGAGATATATATCTCCTCCCACACGAGGAGGGGCCTTGGCGAGAATCATCTCACTGTCCGTCTCTCATTAGCCCACGGCCGCACCCCACCAGGGCGGAGCCGTGGCCCCTGTTCGTAGACCCCACATTCTCCACGTGGCTCCGCTCTCGAAGAATAACAGTATCCATGTTGCGTTGGTGCAAGAGTTAAAACGTTTGTGGAAGGAGCGTTGGTGGGAGCGGCAAGGAACGGCTACAAGACCCTGCCCTGACAAGTCAGAGTGCTTGTAGACAGCGGGGGGGGGGGGGGGGTAGTGCATCGTGATGGGGGATGGATCATTCGATGGCTCGTTGGATATAATAACCTAACTAAAGACGTCACAGCATATTTTCGAGCCTCCCACTAAAGAAAAGCATGGGGTCCTGACGACACACGTACTTACCGACAGAACTAACTTTGGGACCTGAATGTTGAGTGCGCATGGTTTCCAAATTCATACTAATATATACATAATATATATATATATATATATATATATATATATATATATATATATATATATATATATATACATAATATCCATATATATATATATATATATATATATATATATATATATATATATACATATACATATATGTGTATATTGTTGTGGACCCGGAGTCAGGCGAGATGACCACGGGGGGAGGGGGGAGGTGGGAAGCTACCTCGGGTTCCCACCAGACTCTCCGGAATCGCAGGCCGTCACATACGGATAACTCCGTGATGCAGCGGGTTGCTAATCGACGGTGAACGCCAATAGCTCAACCACATGACTTAGGATCCACCATCTAATAGAAACCGGTTCCCTAAAATGGTCACGTGATTTAATTACCGGGGGACACGCCCTCATTATGCCTTGTTCAAACCGGATCACCTTACCGGATCAGATGCAGCTGAGCATAACTGCCAAGGAACTTACCCGCGATAAGAACGGATCATTGGGAGATAACGTCCCAGCTTGGCTAGGATACTGAGCATGCTGGACCAATGAAGGAAAAGATGAAAATGAGCTGGGAACATTTCTATACAAGCATTCACTTACAATCAAGGGAGGAAAGGTAAGTGGCACAGTAAATGAGGTTTATTGTTATGTACAGCAGGGATAGCAAGGAATTTGAGGGGTGCGACAAAAAGCAAGCAACTTACGAAAGCAGACATAGTGCAGACTTATTCAGATATAACTTCTACACTCTTAACTTAAGCTAGGACAGGTGCCATTACACACACACACACACACACACACACACACACACACACACACACACACACACACACACACACACACACACACACACACACGGTGAAGATGAGATAATCAGAAGAAAGGAGAGCAGATGAGGGCCAACGGCCTCACAATACCTTCCGCGGTCAGCCAATCGCGCTACCCAATATGCTTTGGGGGACGCTCTGCTGAACGAGCCCACCTTGAGAGTTGGCGTGTTGTCTCCTGCTAATCACTTGTGCCGGGGCTCGTGGAAGCACGTGCTCCGGACTGGTCCAGAAAGTTGGTGGAGCAGGCAGGCAAATCAGGCAGAGTGGGCGGAGTCAACAGACGAGGAAGGTGGGCAGAGTGGGCAGATGGCAGGCGAGGCAGGTGGAGTCAGCAGACGAGGCAAAGTTCGAGTATGGGCGGAGGGCAGGCAAGGCAGGTGGAGTGAGCAGGCGAGGCAAAGGTTGAGTGAGTGAGTGCGGCTTCACGATGCACCTTTTATAAGCCCCGTGTTGTAGGGTGTGGTGACGACCTGAAGCAATGTTTTGTCATCCGAATTGTGCGCTCCTATTGGAGCACACAATTGGGTTGGGTCTCATACTCCTATTGGGCCCCGGTCCCACCCTACCAGGCTCCTACGGCCGGAAGTGGTCCCATTCATACATCCAGCGCGACATGGCCAAGCTGCGGAATCGCCTTGCACCGAACACTGCAACATGAATCGCCTTGCACCGAACTCCCAGACAATGCTCCAGCGACTGGTCGAGGGTTGCGCCGGTCCCGCCTGCCCGTTCGGGCACCCCCCGGCGAGCTGCGGTTGGCGCTTGTCAACACGCTTGTACCGTCCACATGCCATGCGACCCAAGCAGTCTAGGCTGTGCAGCTCGCTTCTGCTTGGTGGTGATTGCACCGAGGCAGAGGTGTGAGGAGGCACGGTATGACCTCTGCCGTTTGCGGGAGATATTGGTGTCCAAGGTGGCGAGTGAAAGTCGATGGTGAGACACTGTTGTAAATCAGCACGCAGACCCGAATTAAGAGGTGCGCCATGTGTGTCCCGTACAGTGCGGTGGTGATTATCACAGGACTGCTCGTGTGTCAATTATCATACATTTGCGCCTGCTTTTGCTTTTTATCATGGATTGAAGGAAAGGGTTGGATGTAAATCAGGATAGAAAACAAGACAGATGTAATTATTAGATGCAGATTCAAATGAAAGGGAGTGCCACGTGCGTTCCGTACAGTCTAGTGGTGGAGAGTTTCTCATAGTTGTGATTTTCACAGGCGGCTGCCTGGGTGCACTGCCTGCTTTGATTTGTTTCATGGGAAAATGAAAAGGGTTGAAATAACAACATATAAGGTCAAGGTCAAGTGAGGTCAAGGCAAATAAAGGCATGGGCAAGGCATGGCAAGTGGAATCAAAGCAAAGGCATGGCAAATGCAGACCAGGTAAGGTGCAATATGTCGGAATACGAAGCTGGCTGGGCTCGGTGTGGTCTCGTGTAATTGTGGTGGGAGTATGGTGGCATTGGCCGGTCCGAAGACGGGTTCAGTCCTACCCTATGGTCTCCCCACATCCTGTTGTCTATGCCTGTCCTTGTCCATACACACCCCCTTACGGTTGTAACAAAGTAATTAGATTTAGATTATTTATTGATTTATTTTAAATATACGAGGTGTGTTCAAAAATTATCCAACCTTAATTTTTCGTGCGTAAACAAATGAAGCTAGGGAGGCGTGGTTTGGTGCACGTATGTAGGCGATCCTAATCCGTATGCGTGAATATTTTCCCGCCTGCAGAAGCTGTCAGTCGCCGACAGACCGCCGATGAGTGTGGAAGTGGAAGTGAGCGCTGTCGGATTTTCGTTTTTGACAAAATGACGGATCACTGTGGTCTCGTCGCCAGTGATCACTGTGTTGAAGAAGTTGGGATCGCTGTTCACAGTCTCCAGCATGTCCTGTGCGATCTCCAAACAGAGTTCCTTCTGCTCGATCGTCAGCAGCTTTGGCACGAACTTCGCTGAGATTCTCCTTAAGCCCAAATCCTCAGTCACAATGGAATGAACGGATCCAATGCTGACGCCCGCCTCGTCTGCAAGTTCTCTGATCGTGATTCGACGATCCTGCATCAGCACTTGGTCAATGACGATCTCATTTCGGAATGTTGAGGGCCTACCAGAACGTGCTTCAATTTCCACTGATGTGCGACCATCTTTGAAGCGGTTGTACCACTCTTTTATCTGTGTGGTGCCCATTGCTTCATTCCCGAAGGCCTGTTGAATGTTGCGGATCGTTTCCACTTGGGAATCGCCAAGCTTTACACAAAATTTGATGCAGTAGCGTTGTTCAAATTTTCTGTCATTTTGTCAAAAACGAAAATCTGACAGCGCTCACTTACACTTCCTCACTCATTGGCGGTCTGTCGGCGACTGACAGCTTCTGCAGGTGGGAAAATATCCACGCATACGGATTAGGATCGCCTACATACGTGCACTAAACCACGCCTCCCTAGCTTCATTTGTTTACGCACGAAAAATTAAGGTTGGATAATTTTTGAACACACCTCGTATGTGCCTGAACCCTCTTATTGTCTTTGTTCAGCTAACCTGTACTAATCGTCTATTCCCAATCCCAAAGATCCACTCGCAATGGAGTCAAACCACTCGCTCAGAGTGATGGAGCACGGACGACTTGCTCAGGGTGATGGAGTACGAACTGCTCATTCAGGGCGATGGAACTCAAAACACTCACTCAGGGCGATGGAACTCAAAACACTCACTCAGGGCGATGGAACTCAAAACACTCACTCAGGGCGATGGAACTCAAAACACTCACTCAGGGTGATGGAGCACGAAACACTCGCTCAGGGCGAACACAAAACACTCACTCTTAGTATTTAAACCCCTTGTGTTCGTGTAGAATATATATTAAACTCTTTTCCTGTCATTCTCTTTTCCTACCTGCTTCTTCAATTTTTTTGCCTGCAGAGTCAAGGCTCGTGGAAGAGCTCGACCTTTGAATGGATCAGGACGAGGAAGGGACACCAAGATTAGGGATGAAGGACAAAATAGTAGGAGACTTCGACAAACAATGGGTGTGGGGAAGAATATGGAGTAGAGGAGGCTGGACAAGGAAAAAACAACCATCAGGAAGGAAAAACTACAAATTTGGAAGGAGGTGGGTTTGGCGGTTGGGGTGAGTGGTGGTTCATGGGGGTGAAAAAAATAATGGTTTTGAACGGGACATGTTCCCGGGAGATTTGAGATGTTCCTGGAAGTGCTTCACAGTCGAGCTTAGGATACATGTCAATGCGACTTTTGGCTGCTTTAGAAGTTAACATTGATGTTTCCAAACACTAATTCTTGGGGAAAATGCATCTTTTTTTGGTTTGTGCCATGTGGCAAACTAAAGAAAAGAAGGGACATTCATTCCATGGCTTGCAGAAAATGCCAAACGATATAGTGGGGTGGATAAGCCAAAAATTGTGCACTTTGGGTTAAAAGCATAAAACATGGTACATTTATGTAGTTGCCCCTACTGGTGGTCATATAGCAGCTTAGCTGCCAGGGTAGCTATCATTTCTTGAAGCGCGATTGTGTCGCTGATGCAGTGCCCCTCTACCAGTACACACACACACACACACACACACACACACACACACACACACACACACACACACACTGGAACTGGTACTCATTTTGCTGACCTCCGAAGGATGACAGGCTGAGTCAACCACCCCCTGGTGTATTAATTCAGTGGCTGACGGGGCTTGAACTCAGGACCCTATGATCCCAAGCCACCACCCTAACCACTGAGCCAACATCAGGCTAGTTGCCCCTACTGATTATTTTTGGATGTGGATCCAGGTCAGCAGTACCCCCTGGTGGCTGTTGTTGAAGATTTTTCAAAATGGCTGTCCATTTCATATGTACGTCCATATGTTTTGAACTATACTTCCTAGAATCAACATCTTGGTCTCTAAATGTATAGATTTGAGGTCAGTAATGTCATTCCAAACAATAAAACTTACAATCTATGCATTGCTTTGTAAATAACACACTGTTTTGGTTTTGCAGCTTAGTGTTTTCTAATTTTTTTTTTCTTTCAGGTAATGAAAAGTAAAGATCAAGTCGAAGAGTAGAGATGTAGAAATACAAGATTGTAGATATTGAGGTGCCAAGCTCCTCCAAGGAGACCAACAATCCAACTGACTGGAAGTTATGTATACTTTACCAGAAAGAATCTTCAGAGCCATTGCAGTGTCCTGCAAAATCTACAAGAAAGGATGTTGGTGCTGGGTACAAATATGTTCCTGAAAATCTTCTGAAATTTAAGGAACTTGATGCCATCCCTGATGGTGTGAATAGACAACACTTAAATATATGCACAAACTTAGCAGACAGATTACAGAAAATAGTGCAGCATGGCATAAGTCGTGCAAAAATAAAGTTATGAATAAAAAGTTTCAGAGAGCATACAAGAGAAAAACTGTGGAATCACCAGAGCAAAGTCCTGTGAAAACAAGAAGATCCTGTTCAGAGAATCAACAACCAGATCTGTGCATCTTCTGCAACAATCCTGCTGCACATGATGGCCTTCATAAGGCTGCCTCATTTGACATTAAATTCAAAGTAAGGAAGTATGCTACAGAACTTTCTGATAGTCAGCTGATGGCAAAAGTAGCTGCTGGGGATTTGATGGCCATTGATGCTCAATACCATACATATGTCAGTTCAAACTAACTTTGCCCAGGAAGGAAAATATCCTGTGGATGTATTTGAAGAGCTGGGAAACCCATTCAAGGAAGACAGTGGTGATCTGCTAACAGTGGATACCAAGATCATTATGGACTCCAATATCCACAGGACAGTCGAAAATGTATTCAAACTGGGAAAAATGCAATATGAGCAATCAATGAAGAAGAACAAACTCCAGTTGTTTTCAACAAAAAAACAGACTTCAGAAACAGAAGTCTGTGGTGGCAACCATGAAGGAAGACTGCACATTGTTTTCCAGATTACATATTGCATGCCAAACCAGAGAAGGAAATCTTGAAGACTTCAAGCATGAAAATCAGCCATGGCCCCCAGCACTTGCCGAGACTGGTAGCATGAGATCTGGCAACAAAGCAGATGGACTTATAGTACTTGAATCTTTAGCAGAACCACCAGAATCAATCCCACAAGTGACTGCACTAGTTTTGGATGGTGCAGTCAGAGTTCAAATGTTGTCACCAGGAACCTCCCAGACTTTTGATGATTACACCAAGACTGTGTTCCTGCCATATATCCAACATTACCTTAATCTTGTGCACAGACTTGATATTGTGTGGGATGTTTACAACCCAAACAGCCTGAAGAGAGCAACAAAAGAGAAGAGGGGAAAGGGAGTAAGGAGGAGAATTGATCTTTCATCAAAGGTGCCAACTAAATGGCAAAGCTTTCTTCGTGTCAGTGAGAACAAAACAAAGCTCTTTCACATGCTGGAAAAAGAGATTACAAGCACTGATTTCCAAGGCAAAAAAGTTTACAGCACTTATGATGATCAAGTACTTTCATCACCAGTGAGAGATGACAAAAATCTCATTGAACATTTCTCACATGAGGAAGCAAACACGAGGATAGCATTGCATCTTCTGGATGTTGCACATGAAGGACAGAAAAGTATCATGGTCAGAACATCAGATACAGATGTGGTGGTGCTCATTGTGTCAAACCTGCATAATGTTCCAGCAAATGAAATATGGATATCATTTGGTACAGGGAAGCATCACAGATACATTGCATCACATGAAATTGCTGCTGGATTGGGTCCATCAAAAGGTCCAGCAGTAGCAAAGTTTCATTCATTTACTGGTAGTGACACCACCTCATTCTTTGCAGGGATCGGTAAACGCAGAGCATGGGATGCATGAACTGTATTTCCAGATGTCACTGATGCATTCCTGCAACTGGCAGATGCCCCTTCAAGTATCCCTGACAACATACTTGATTTGCTGGAGAAATATGTTGCTCTTATGTATGACAGGACATGTGGATTGTCCAAGGTAAATGAGGCCAGGCTGTATTTCTTTGCAAGAAAATCTAGAGCTTTGGAGAATATTTCACCAACACAAGCAGCTCTCCAACAGCATGTGCTTAGACCAGTCTACCAAGGAGGACATGTATGGGGACAAGTGCTGCAAAAGGAGCCCAGGCTTCCAAGTCCTGCAGACTGGGGCTGGACTGAAAAGGATGGCTCATGGAAACTAAAGTGGATAACTATTGGACAAGCTCAAGACGCATGCTATGAGCTGTTACATTGCAACTGCAAAAAAGCATGTAAGGGTCTGTGCAAGTGTTACAAGGCCGGTCTCCATTGCACAGCTCTCTGCTACTGTGAAGGCAGCTGTTTCCAAGACTAACTACATGTGCATACTAAAGCATATATGCTAATTGATTTTTGAATTTATGATGTATACATAAATGTTAAGCCTTATTTCATTGAGCAAGTAGTTAAATTAACATCAGTTCTGGTACTATGATCTACAATATAATAGTTCTAAAAATTAGCCTGATGAGTCCTTTAGTTGGGACGAAATGCCTAATTAAAATTAAAATTTAAATAAATACTTAATCTACTTTTTTGTTATCTTGTGTTATTGCTGACTTTAAATCCATATACAGTACTTCGTTCCCAAAATCATGCTAATATGATGTACAGCTCAAAAGATATGGGCGTTGACATGAACTGGGCAGCCATTTTGAAAAACCTTCAGCAACAGCCACCAGGGGGCACTGCTGACTTTGATCCACATTGAAAAATAATTAGTAGGGGCAACTGCATATATGTACGAAGTTTCATGCTTTTAACCCAAAGTGCACATTTCTGCCCCAAATCCCTCCTGAACCATCTCACTAATAGAAAATAAGGCACATTCAAAAAAATCTCGTGTGCATGCTGTGCTACCTTTGTGTTCTCAGGAGGAACCAAGTAATGCTCTAGAAAAATTCTCAGGAGGACCCAAGTAAACCAAGTAATGAAACAGAAGACCAAGAAGGAACCTGAAGAAGTAAAGAGCAAAGATGGAGGAGTCATCAGGAGGAACCTGGATAGGATTCGGGTTTCAGCCGCTATGCTGCAAACCCATCCAGGCCCAACTAAGTGAGCCTTACAGAAAAATTTCTGCAAGAATTCACTTCTCCTTAGAGAGATATATAATGATCCAACAAGGGAGTCAGTATTAGTGTCAGGACAATTAACTGTGACGAACAACATTTAGAGTGGAGGTTGGTTTCCACCATTCTTCTGCACCAAGTCACTTCCTTTTTGTGATGATGATTGACATATTGAGTGACAACATCAGACAGACAACTGTGGGAGCTCGAGTTGGTAGATGACTTAATTATAATAGCAGAGGCAGGGATTGAGGATTAATGCTGACATTGACACTGCCCTTTCCTCCACCAAAGCTGAATTCTTGAAGAACTTGGGACGTCACTGATGTGATTGGTTGGCTTCTCTTTTCACTAATATCCACGCAACTGGAGTGATACCATCATCCTTGAGTCATTGCAATCATTAAGCCAGGGAAACCTGCTGCTGACCTATCTAGCTATCAGCCTATATCCCTGCTCCTATGTAAGTAACTATCAGCCCATATCTCTGCTATGTATGACATAGAAGTTGGTTGAGCATGCACTTCTGGTCAGGCTTTCTTCACTGGTGGAGCCCAACCTTCTCAAGGAACAAGCTGGCTTCAGACCTGGAAGGAGCTGTGTGGAACAAGTACTTGCAATTACCACTCACATTGAGGCTGGCTACCAACAAGCGCTCAAGACAAGCGTTACACTAATGTATGGTATGGTATGGCAAAATGGGCTTCTGCTGAAAGCTGCCACAATGTCTTATTTCTTCTATGCTTAGAAATTGATGATATAATGTTTCACAGCAAACAAGCTCCATAAGGACTCTGGATGATGGTGTTCCCCAAGAATCTGTCTTAGTTCCAATCCTATTTAATATATTATGTATGTGAGCAACATGTGTGGTACTCCCTCCCAGAAAGTTTGCCTTCACAGATAGTACAGTCAAAATGTCGGATGACCTCCGACAAATTGCAACAAAAGCAAACTCAACAGATTTTGATTCCTGGATATGTCCTCAGTGAGAGAAAAAAGTCCTAAGGGATCCTCAGGGGGGAAAGTCCTGAAATCATGGAAATCCAATATGGCCACCACCTGGCTTTGGGGAAAATGAGAAAATTGTAAAGATTGATATTTTTAGAGTAAATATATGTTTTTCTGCATTCTAATTATTTCTAGTTTTGGTCAGTATATTGATATACAAGAATAATTATAAAAAAGTGAAATGTATCGAGTGTAAAATAAAAAAATTAAACCTTTTTTGTCCAAAAATGTCAATTTTTTGTCCCCAAAAATATATATATTTACCTGATACTGATTTTGGCTCCTGGACCAAAAAAAAAAAAAGAAATGTTGAAGACACAAGATGAAATCAAGTCTATGACAATACAATATAATTATTTAAATCATTGAAACATGACAACATTCACAATTCCACTCGGGGCAATCACATCTGCCTGAAGAAGGTTTCGAAATGAAAATGAAAATTCGCATTAAACTCAGAAACTACATCCATTATAAACTTACTATACATGTTGAGAAAAATCAAGCGTATTAAAGTTAGAACTCGACAATGTCGTCGTCATCATCCTCATAATTGTCACATGAAGTGTTTGTGCAGCCAGAGCCCCTGCAGTTTCCATAAGCTGGAGTGCACTCAATGTTGTGCTTCTTGCATGTGCATCTCATGGTGCTACATTCAGCCTGGCAGTTTCACCTAATGACACGTAACATCTTTTCAGGAGCTGGAGCTATTGATGTCTGAAGTGGCATAAAACCCTCGTCACACTTCTGCCAACCCCAGTCTGTCGGAAGAAGTTCATCTGCACATCCCTTCCATTCTTGGACTTGCAGATACACGTGCAGGCTCTGATACTTTGCTGCTTCTGATGTTGGTGGTAGCATCTGTGGTTGCACGTGAGAGGAGCTCCAAGCCACCTTGTCCCAGTACCGCTTATACTGGAGGGTGTCCAGGGTGTCAGTTGACTTTCCGTTGTAGATTATCACCAATGTTTTTTCTCCTGCATCTGCCACATCACATACGGAAGCTGGATATGTATCAAAAACCTTGACCTGCTCACGGAATGTGTTGTTTGCTTTGAACTTTTTGAGAGAAGCTCCCTTTCCAATCCCATGAAGACGAGATGTCGTGTCGCACCCAAGAACTGCATGTAGAAACAGTATGTGCTTGCATATGTCTGTACCAATCATTTTCCTTGTTGCCTTGATGTTCCAGATGTGAGGCTTCTTCGTGTTCTTCTTTGGCTCGGGACAAAAGAAGAGGT
This sequence comes from Eptatretus burgeri, assembly GCF_056783735.1. Lineage (NCBI taxonomy): Eukaryota > Metazoa > Chordata > Myxini > Myxiniformes > Myxinidae > Eptatretus > Eptatretus burgeri. The sequence goes on from NC_140964.1 coordinate 48,923,206, forward strand.
CATGGGATTCTAAGCTTGCATGGTAGCATAGGAGGATGAGGAGGTCTGTATCATCACCAACTAACACAGTGTTGGTGACAGTAGCAGACTGCACGGCCTTCAGTACAATCAGGAGATCAGCATCCCCTGAGGCATGGTGTGTCTCACAGTTCTTCTTCTGAAGCTCTTCACTCAACATAAAAATGAATCACTGTTTATTCTGACTATTGGAAAGAAACTGTTCCTTCTTCATTGTGAGATGCATGTCAGCTGTAAATGTCACAGTAGTGCCAGCATTCCCTTTAGACCGTCTCTGGTGTGTCATGTCCTTCGTGTTGGTACTCTCATAACCATCAAACACGACTATGGCATCTCCATACTTCTTTGTTACATAATCAGTGTACTGGTGGCATATGTCTCTGTATGTAGATCCATGAGACCATGGAATGCATTGAACAAGTGCCCCGCCATCCAAAACATACTGTTGCCCATCATTTGGGATATCGGCTGGGACATCGGATCCAAGAAGATCCCAGATGGCATCAGCAAAGACTGGCTTGTGTGCTTCTCGGAGCTGAAGAGAGGAATCAAAGAGGGCTGATGGATAGCTGCACAGTTCATATTTGAAGGCCGACTCCAGTCCTTCTGCTGTCTGTGCAACAGTGATCAGTCTCTGGAAGAGGAATTGTGGGTCAACCTGGACTTGCTCTCCATCAATCTTGACAGATGACTTCATGCCGAGGGTGACAACTTGGTCTTTCCTCTTAAATGTGTACTCAGCAGGTGTTTTCCCATCCATAGATTTCAATATTTTGGCTCCTACAGCATGTGCTGTATCGACGTTGACGATGGGGTGTGCATGAACTCCAGTGGCAATGTTCCTCAGACGTGGATCACTACTGAACGGATTCCGTTCCTGTAAATACTGAAGAGCTGATAGTGTGTCTTTCCAGTCACGAGATTGTCTTGCCTTGGTCATGCCCTTCTGCTCTCCAGTGTTGTAGTTCACACCTGTGAGCTCCTGCATTGCCTGGTTTATTTCTGCACAGGCATGCATTGATAGTAGCCATACCAGCCGTTGTTGCTCTGTCATTCCTCGCCCTCGTGTGAGCCCCCCGCTGGTCTTCAAACTTCTCATCAGAACTTGTTTGATGATCAGGTCAGATGAAAGACCTGCCCACAGGCGATCACTTTGTCGAACCACATGGAACCCCTCATCAAAACGTTGTTGGACATTGGGATGTTGAGTTTTGAGGTTGGACATCTACTGCAGATACACCCTCGCAGATTTGGCATACAGGTTGTGGCCTGAGGCTGCCAGGTAAGGCAGCATTTCCTGGATGGCCTGTAGAAGTAGTGCCCAGTTCCCAGTGTGCTCTGCCCGGATGTATTTGCGTAGAATGTCCAGCATGTCCATATACTGAACCCAGAGCGCTGAAGTTCTAGAAGATATCTTTGCAGACTCGGCATGCTTCTGAAGGTGGTCTTTGATTCGTTTCAAGACCTCAGACTTGCATAATTCTTCCACAGACTGGGGTTGGCAGAAGTGTGACGAGGGTTTTGTGCCACTTCAGACATCAATAGCTCCAGCTCCTGAAAAGATGTTACGTGTCATTAGGAGCAACTGCCAGGCTGAATGTAGCACCTTGACATGCACATGCAAGAAGCACAACATTGAGTGCACTCCAGCTTGTGGAAACTGCAGGGGCTCTGGCTGCACAAACACTCCATGTGACAATGATGAGGATGATGACGACGACATTGTCGAGTTCTAACTTTAATACGCTTGATTTTTCTCAACATGTACAGTATGTTTATAATGGATGTAGTTTCTGAGTTTAATGCGAATTTTCATTTTCATTTCGAAACCTTCGTCAGGCAGATGTGATTGCCCCGAGTGGAATTGTGAATTTTGTCATGTTTCAATGATTTACATAATTATATTGTATTGCCATAGACTTGATTTCATCTTGTGTCTTCAGCGTTTCTTTTTTTTTTGTCCAGGAGCCAAAATCAGTATCAGGTTAAAAAAAAATTTTCGGGACAAAAAAATTGACATTTTTGGACAAAAAAGCTATAATTTTTTATTTTACACTCAATACATTTCACTTTTTTATAATTATTCTTGTATATCAATATACTGATCATAACTAGAAGCAATTAGAATGCAGAAAAATATATATTTACATATTAAAATATCAATCTTTACAATTTTCTCATTTTCCCCGAAGCCGGGTGGCGGCCATATTGGATTTCCATGATTTCAGGACTTTCCCCCCGGAGGATCCCTTAGGACTTTTTTCTCTCACTGAGGACATATCCAGGAATCAAAATCTGTTGAGTTTGCTTTTGTTGCAATTTGTGGGAGGTTGACCAAATATTTCTGCTAAAATGCCTGTACTAATATGCCATTGCTACCCAAGCAATCAACCATGAAGATCTCAGCAGAACCCTGTTCCAGGACTTATATGTAATGCAGAAATACTTCATCTACTGGCACCTCTATCCAAACCCAATTAAGACCACAGTTACTGCTTTCCATCTCAGCAACAGACTGGTGAACAATAAACTCCAGATTTCCTTTCACGGCAAACCAGTCAAGAACGAACCGTTCCCCAAGTATCTTGGAGTCACACTTGATCACAGCCTCACATTGCGCAAACACCTAAAATGGGTCACAAAGAAGATCAAGCCCAAGGTAAATATCATCCAGAAACTAGTGGGCACGAGCTGCAGATCAAGTACACACACTCATTGCACTGCTAGCATTGCTCCTGTGTATTGTGCAGCGGATCAGTGTTCTCCTGTTTGGGCAGGGAGCAGCCAGACAAACCACTTGGACACTCCAGGAACCAACCAATCCATGGATGGGGTGATGTGAACACACCTTACTGTCCTAAAAACACTGATGCAGATAATCGGCAGTACACTGAAAACAACAACTGTGCAGTGGCTCCCAGTCCTGCCTAACATTCCACTCCCTGATGTGCACCCGAAGTAAGAATGCTAAGAGAGTTTAAGTGCATCAAAGCCAACCCAGAGCTTTCTATCCATGAAGAGCTGCAGAATCTCCCAAATCTGTGACAAGTTACAAAAACTTTTCTGGGGCTCTGGAAATGTTTTGAATGATGCGGGATTGAATACAAAGGTCAAGTGGAACAATCTCTGTACAGCCAACACCATTGCTAACAAAGACCTGGTGAATGATCTGACAAAAGAGCCTCCAGGTTTCGACTACCTCGGGAAACAGTGGTCTGTGCCAACAGGATCCATACTCTTCATGCAAGGACATCACAACACCTTCACAAATGGAATTTCAAAGACAACCCAGCATGTGACTGTGGTTACCCAGATCAGACACTTCACCATATTGTGAATGAGTTTCACCTACGGAAACTTGATGAAGGATTTAGGGAATTCCACCAAACAACAGACAGTACTGTGGTGGAAAAGAACTCAATTTCCACAAGTTGGATCAGCATACAAAATGAGAATCTATAATTTCGTATATACGGAGGAAGAACATTCAATGATTCACTGATACATTCGAATGGACTTCATTGAAACAGAAGCCTGAAGCAATTCCTCTTATACACAATTTGACATTCCAAAGAATGGGAGGGTGAGACATTTTGCAATTCAACCTTGGGATGAGCTGATAAGCATGAGGCAAAATAACTCAAAACTGCAATACGTGTCCACTTTGGGAGGGAGAGAATGACACAATCATGGCAAAAGTTGCAGTGTTATCAACCAGGTCACCCTGTTTCTATGCAGCAAGCAAGACCTTTTTCATAGTGAGATATTCCTTTTGTCAACATGGAGGTCAAAAGACTCTTGGGAAAAGGGAAACATTACTGACAGCCAATTCGACTTTAGTACAAAAATAAAATTTATAAAGCACCAGCAACAATTGTGATTGAGAATACATGAATATAATTATTTTTCCTCCACAGTACTGTGACTTAGCTGTCCAACTTAGACTTAGATCTGTAAGCTGTAATTTGTTATATGCAAGAAAAAAGACAGGTTATGATGAATAGTAAGACTGGAGCAGAGAGAGTCAAGATTGTAAATAAAAGAGGAGGAGAGTTGAAAAAAGTGGACAAATTAAAATACCAATTGTATCAGCAAAATGAGGGAAGAGGGAGGTTATGAAGCAGAAGACTCGGACAGAGTGAAGGAAGCATGGATTAGAAGTGTTGATGCAATTTCTACGAAATTAGCATAATGTGTTTGAGGGTGATGAAAACAAGAACAAAATGTTGTGACGTAAAACTTGATATTAAAATCAATGAAGTAAATCTGAAATGGAAAATGTACTCAAATATGATATGGTTCTATGTGCTTGAACATGTATCTATTTTAATTTTAATTAGTCTGGAGACGGCGATGGTTCACGAACAATGTACACGGTTGACCTTTTATATTTTTTGACCTTCGAGGGGACGCCACGGGGAAACTGGCGGGAATCGGGAAAAACGTAAATGATGAAAATTGTAGTACTCGAAGAGCACTACTTGCATACCAACTTTCCGTCGAAACAATTGAAAACCCTAGGAGCTCGATGCTCAATTTTTTTTTTTTTGACATTTTCAAAGTTCGTGACCTTGTGATCTTGACCTTGGGACGAAAATGAAAAATCGAGCAAGGTGGGGCTATGCAGGTGCCATTGGGCGAACCAAATACTGAAACCCCTGCCAAATTCGACAAACCCCCTCGGAAAAGATGTAACTTGAAACCGGCTACTCCCTAAAAACACGTTTTTTGGGCGTGGCTCCGCCCATAATGGGCGCAGCACACCCATTCTCCGGAAAACACAATTAGATCATGATACAAACCTCGCACCCTAATTTTATCAATATCAGATCGAAACCCAAGGAGCAATGCTCGGGACAGACAGACAGACAGACAGACACCCATAACGAATATAGTGGTCACTTACTGACTCGTGAACCAATTAACATAATCATTTCTTTCCTTTGTATTGAAAGATGATTGACCTTTCTCGTAAAGATATGATAAGCAGGCCGACCTTTCAAATAGGCTGAATTCAGTACAAAAGAATTGTCTATTATTTAAATGTATTTTACTTACGAAGGGATTTTATAAAATGATAGATATAAGGTACCAGCAAGGTTGATAGAAGAATGTTATTGCAACTCAACTAGAATGTTGGTCGAATGAAATTTGCAGATGTATTCACGAAACTCTGATTGCTTCATATTATATGTAATTTCCTTGTCTGTCAAAGAATCGGATTGAACTTTTCTCCTTCCATACCATACATGTGTGATCCATCAATGTACTCAAAGGAATACAGTTTTGACGTCATTCTGTGCTGGGAGAGATTTTACACATCTGGTCTTGAAATATATGCTACAAACCTTCAAAATTCGGCTGATTCCTGCACAAAAGCTGAAAATGATTTCCACCTGGAAATACATCGACCTGACAATCTGTCGTACCAGCGTTTAAAATGACAAAGAGCTGTGTTTCACTGAACACTATATAAAGAACTAAAATTCGCCATGTATTTCAGAGATCTGGAGCAAGTCTGTGTTCAGATCCTCCACATGCACATATGTATTTGTTTGTATTTGTTTATGTTGTTTGTTACATAAATGACTCAAAAATGTATTCTACAGAAGGAAGGAGGTTAGTGGTGTTGTCTCGTCTGTGATTGAAGGACACCAATAAATTTTAAGGTAAGATTCAGGCCGGTTATAATGCATGGTCTAAAAACATGGACTTCAATATAAAGGGAAGACTGGTTGCCGGAGAGGACATACATGAAAATGTTTCAGTGGATTCTCAGAGAATCACTAAAGACAGCAATTGAGGAATAAGGAGATAAGCAAGAGAGCTGGCATCGCTTGTATTTTAGAAAACAAGAGGGAGGCTCGGTTGCAGTGGTTTGGGCACGTGATGAGAAGAAAGGAGGATGAGGAAACAGCCAAGAAAGTATGGAATGAGCCAATTGGAGAGAAAATAGCAAGAGGAAGACAGAGATTATGGTTTAGGAATGCAGTGGAAAGAGATTTGAAGAACAAGGGATTGAGAGAAGATTATTCAAAGGATATAGGAGAATGGAGAAGGCAGATATGAGTGGCCAACCCCTAACTGTTGGGATCAATGTCTCAAGAAAAGAGAAGAGTAAGGTTAGGGGGTGGGGGTGTTGGCCATATTTGGAAAGGAGGGCAGAATGCCCCCACTCCCTCCCTAATCAGTTTCACCTGCTTGGTCCTGGTTACATGATCCGTATTCTGAATATCCATACAAAGGGTTCCCTGGTTGACGGTGTAGTGATGATGTTAAATTAATAATGTTCAGTATATCTGTATAAAAGGACCAATGAGGAGAAGGGGGGAAAATGTCTCCAGATAGGATGGAGGCTGGATGGGGGTATCTGAACATGTTACTGCACATTGTTGGCAAAGTGCAATTCAGTAATAATGACAGGTTTCTTGAATTATTATTGTTTCCGTTGGGAGGAATGAAAAAAGAAACTGAAAGGTGATCTCACCAATAAGGAGAGGTATTGCGCCTGGAGCAAATATATACACTTTTCTCAAAAACCTATAAATAAAATAATACAACTGAAATACACAGTAAAAGAACAGTATTCACCACACCCGACAAATGGAGGGCACTCTTTATAAAGAAGCTCAGAGCAGACAAGACCCATAGACGCCTATTCAAAATCCTTCAGGACAAAGATAAGACGCACGGACACCAATTTAAAAATCTACAGGACAAGCACTATGTCGGTAAGAGGGCAAGCAACTCCTTTATATCACTCCATAACCTGCTCAGATGCCACCTTGTACTGTACCCGGTTGATACTTTCTTTAAAAAACAACCAAGTTTGCTGATCTTTGTGCAATGACACATGACCGTTTTTTTTTTGAAAACCTCCTTGTTTTGTGCGAAACAGGATCGTAAACAGGAGGAACTCCATAGCCTTTTCGAAGAGATGGACAAGGTTGGTTTCATTGTCTTATTGAAATTATTTCTGCTTATCCTTACTTCTGTCCTTGAATATGTATAATATATATATATAGATATAAAAGATTATAAAAATATACATTAGAGTTAGGGTTAGTGAGTGTGAGTGTGTGTGTGTGTGTTTATATTACATATATAAAAAAATATACTATACATATATACAAAAAATATATATTTAATGGTATGCATACATACCTATATATATACATATATATATATATATATATATATATATATATATATATATATATATATATATATAAATATATATATATATATATATATATATATAAATATATATTTTTGATGTATAATATAATTTTTACATATAAAATATATACACACACTCACTCACTCGAACCCTAACATATTTTTACAATATATATATACAGTATATATATATATATATATATATATATATATATATATATATATATATATATATATATATATATGTATACATGTAAAACAACACAAAGTCTAAAGCATATTCAAGAGTTACCTGCAAAAAAACCAACTTAAATTCATGAGGAAAACATGATTATCGGCTTTAAATTTCCTTCACTCCATCACACCACAAATCATTTCCGTCGGACTGCTTTTTGTGTTTGTTGACGTTGACAATTTATTTTGCCCAGAGTTAAACTCATCCCAATATACTCTGCCTTAAAACCATTCCCTTTTTCCATCTCAAAAATGTCATTCATCATCATTCTTTCATAATTGATCTCTTCCTTTCCAAATGACCAAACACTCTTTTCCGAGTTATTGTGTTTTCCCCCTCTCCCTCCCCTATTTCCATTTGTTAGTTGTCAGTTCGTTTGTTATTTCTCTGTTTCTTCCCCACTTTCCCCTTCCGCTTCTTGCTGTATTTCATTCCTCTTGTACGCAGCATGTTCACCAGAATTTGTTCTTCTCCCCTTTTTCCCTTCATCTTACTCTCACTTCTACTCTGCTGTTGGTGTTTCCCCCTTTCAATTTTGCTCCATTCCGTTCTGCTCGAGCTCTTCCATGAGCCTCGACCATGTATAAAAAAAAGAGCAACAATGTCCATAAAGGGAATGGTTTTTCCTTCAGTTTTAATTTCGAGTTTTATTTTTTCTTCTCATTGTGTGTTTTCACTTGAACCAACTTGCTCGACAAGTGTGTACTTTGTTTAACAAATCTCAGCTTTGGCCGTAACCTGTACCTATACAGGTGGATGAAACGTGGTACAAGAAGCCATTGATGAGAGATGTAGTGGTTACCTGCTCTGAATTTGAATATTCCATGACATTATAATCGTGAAATATGTCCGTGTATAAGACATGCCATGCAGGCTGCAGCGACAAACCATGGGGTAACATGCGTTAGTAAAGTGGATGCATTGAACAGTCAGACCAAAAAGAGATTATAAAATGCATGTAATGTACAAATAACTCTCTGTGATACACAATGATGGGAATTCAGTGAAAAGGATTAAAATTAAACAATTATTCTCTGCCCTCAGGATGGCGATGGGAAGGTAACCATTGATGAGATAAAAAACCATTTCAAAGAGTTAAGTGATAATTCCTGCCAAGATGTGATGGACATTTGGGACAGAGATGGTGACCAATCTATAACGAAGGAAGGTGAGTCAATCATTCAGTGAAAAAGCACATTCACATATCATGTGTTGTTCAATTGTGTGATGTAACATGTTCAACAAGTATTTCACAATCTTCACTCGACTGCAAAGCCGAATGGTGATGTGAAGGCAAAGATGCTCGATTTAAAATGGCATCGGTCACATGCATGCACCATCTTTGTTCTTTTTTGCAGAGTTCGTGAGCACCTTTAAAAACAAATCAGACTGGCAGAAAAAATGAAAACCGTGAAGCTTTGTGGATTCTATCATGCTTTTTGTGTTTCATTTGGGTTTTATGTGTGGTTTTGGTGAAAGAGACCGAAATGGATATAAGCATTAAAAATTCAAATAAAGTACATTAGCATGTGACGACTCTGTCTCCTGTCTTGATTTGGTTCATTGATGTGAAAATACAACATCGAATATCGGGTAAAACATCGTTCGAGTCACATCCGATGTGATGCTGCACTTGGTTGATCTTCTTACATGAAGGAAGTAGTTCACATGAAACATACGAACTACCTGCTCAGGTGAGTTTATGGTGCAGAAGCTGGTGTCCACACAACTACACTCAAATATAGCAAACAAAGAAACCTCCAACGAAACCAGATCGTTTGATACCTGCAGTGCAGGTATGGATTTGGTATTTGTTCAGGTGTCAGAGATAACTCGTCTGCTCTTGATGAAGGACAAGATCTGATTTGTAACATCTACCAAGCACCACCTAATGCTGGCAGACGGGACACCCAGATTAACATCCATTTGAGGGACGACGCACACCTTGACGCGTCACTCATCCGATGATATAGACGTGCTTTGTAAATCCAAACGATTCAATGCCATGCATACATTTAAAAAACCAGGGAATCAGGGAAACACCCCCCATCACCTGTAAAATCGCACCCTGCTGCTCACAGACAGGCAGACAAAGAAAGATACAGACAGGGGTGAAAACATAACCTCTGTTCACCTTTGGTTGCAGAGGAAATTATGTTCACATTAAAGAAAAATTTACCCAAGTACATACATATTGCACATTATTGTGGATGATCGGTATGCGATAGATAGCAAAGAAGTTTTGCTGAACGTCGGTATGACCACCATTTGGATATCTGTAACAATAGAAATGCAGATGTAAATGTGATGATGGATTGTTTGTTCTTTCACTTGATAAAAAAAGTTAAAAATTTGCAAAGCCTGCAAGATAACGGAGCAACGTACGTCCAATTTGCAGAAATCTCAAAACAAGTCTCTAGAATTCGATAAATGATTGTATTGAAGCAGATATTTTCGAGTGTTCCATGGTGGGGTTGGGAGGTACTCCAAGACCCCCTATCTGGACAATAAAACACTGTTCAGTTTTCTGGATTCGCACCCTCCCCACCCCCTTTTTGGAAATCCTGGCGACGGGCCTGATTATATGTAATGTTACGGATCCGGGGTTCGAGGCTCACGATGAGGAGACGCACTCTAGTTCCTCTCGAACTCCCCGTCCTCAGGCCGCTGAGCACGAATAATTTTGTGTCACGGCGGGTTGCGAGGCAAGCACGAACACAAATTAGCCAACCACGTGGTCCAGTGTAATTTCCTAATTACCTCCAGTGTCCTAATTACTGTTTAACCAGAGGGCACGTGGTCTCCTGATGGGGACGTGCCCTCGGCTCTGCACTTAGCTTATCATAATTAGATTTTAACTTGGGCGACCAAGCAACTGCTAGTGCATACCAGACTTGGATGAGAGGAAATTAATCGGGCAATTATAACCTCCTCGACTAACCGAGGTGCAAACAGCACTGGACCAATGGGAAAAAGATGAACATAGACAGATCGGAAATGAATTTCAACAAAAGAGGATTTATTATTAACAGCACAATGCAAAATGTGAAGTGACGGTGGATGATCTAAAACTTCGCCCAAAATGATAAGAATTTGGGAGATCAACTGAAACTAGTAAGGTAGGACTTGGAGGACATCCAATTCGAGTTTGGTCTTGACAAATGCGCTAAATGCACATTTCTACGAGAAAAACAAAAAGAACAGACATCTCAATTGATCAAAGCACAACAACACAGGAACATCCTACAAATACCTTAGAATAGAAGAAAGCCCCCAGGTACAACACAAAAAATGCATAAAATAATCAGTAATCAGTACTGATGCAGAATAAGACTAATTTTGAAGTCATCCCTCTCCCCAATAAACAAAACGATAGCTATAAACCAACTTGCAGTCCTGGTATTCCAACATAGGTGTACAATTATAAATTGGCCACAATTGGAGATCAACAATTTCGTCATCAAAACAAGGAAATTTGTAAATAGTCACAAGATGTTCTGCAAAAACCAATGCCTACCGAGGTTGTACTTACCGAGATGAGGAGGAGGAGGTTTGATGGAGCCTAACTAAATGCACAGATCATCGTGTGCAGGACAAGCGGAGGATGTGAAAAGATCATCCGACTGTTTGTTGAGATTTGTACATGAGCAGGAAAACAACAAACTAGGAAAGGGATCCTTAATTCATTTAGCAACAAACTTCCAAAAAGAGGTGCAAATGATGCATACGACACAGGAAAATGAAACAGAAACAAACACAGCTCCAATGATTACAAAGAACAAAAAAGGAAAACTACAAAAAGAAATGTCAGCAGATAAACTCTGACAAATGGGAGAATGACAAAAGAGCAGGGAGATTAAAAAAAGAGCTTGACAGGAGAGGCATCGACAAGGAAGCCTCTTTGGCATGGCAAAGAAGAGGTCAAATTATTTGGGCCAAGCAAATACCACCCATCGCTTTACTGACGGTAATACCAAAGGGGGGAGGGATAAAAATAGGTAGAAAGGGGGAGAGAGGGGTGGGGGAGAGAGAGGACGGAGAGTGAATCGGTGGAGGGGAAAAGAGAGAGGAGGAGGGGAGTGAGGAGGGTGGGGGAAGGGAAGACAGATGTGAGGTTGAGCGTTAGTTACGATTCATACTGTTTCATCAAAATAAGTCTACAGAGAATAAGAGTGAAGATGGAAACTAAATGTCTGAAATCCATTTTCTACCAGTCATGCTATAAACATGGTCTGGAGACAAACTCCTGTCCGGAGACAAGGTCCTATTCAAAGACAAACTCCTGTCCGGACAAGTCTGGAGACAAACTCCTGCCCAAATGTACCACGTTGTATGTGCTGTATATGCACCTCTACCTTGTAGTAACTATTGACTGTCCATCCCGATCAGGACACGAACTGTACTTTACTCCTCGGTAAGGGCTAAAGCACTCAAGCACTCCAACGGAATGCCTGGTTTGGCAAGCTATTACCAATTGCCGTCGATACAACTATGCATCCGGAAACGCTCACGCAATGTCCAAATTGGACAAGTCAACACTTTTGCGGGAGTTTGACTTTCTGATACTTTCAAATGTGGAGCTTACATTTTGTAATTCTGGTTTGTTTAAGAGATTATTTTGGTTATTCAAATTCACAAATGAAATAAAGCCACAAACGCTGGTGTCTCCAGGCGTTTATAAGCATTGCAATATACACAGTGATTCGTAGCTGTGATGAACAGGCATTCGATAATATGAGTGAGGAAAGTGGAAAAAAAAATTATCGTTAGGAAATCGTTGTGGCTTGTTCCAAGTCAAAGTATGGTTGAGCAGGCCAGAGAACATGGGGGATTCAGACTCAGCAAGGTGACCCAGGAAACGCCTTAAGACCCCAGACAGTGAGGTGGCCGAGGATCACCTGATGAAGGATACAATTAAATAAGGCCATTAATTAATTATCTTCAAAGGGGGTGTTTTAATAAACCCAAACACTCAATTTTCATTCTTGCACTTCCTTGAAGTTTTCTTAGTATGCATGCCAAGTTTCAGGCTGATAGGTTTCATGGTTTTGGAGTTATGGAGGACACACACATACACACACACACACACACACTCATTCATTAGTACACCAGCAAATCCCACCCATCACTTTGCTGACGGGAATACTGAGAGGGGGAGAGGGGTTGGGAAGAGAGAGAGAGAGTGGGGGGGGGGGTTATTGGGAAGGTGGAGGGAAAAAAACAACAAAAAATGGAGAAAGAGAGAAAGAGAGCGAGAAAGAGAGAAAGAGAGTGAGAAAGAGAGAAAGAGAGCGAGAAAGAGAGAAAGAGAGCGAGAAAGAGAGAAAGAGAGCGAGAAAGAGAGAAAGAGAGAAAGAGAGAAAGAGAGAAAGAGAGAAAGAGAGAAAGAGAGCAAGAGAAAGAGAGCGAGAGAAAGAGAGCGAGAGAGAGAGAGAGAGAGAGAGAGAGAGAGAGAGAGAGAGAGAGAGAGAGAGAGAGAGAGAGAGAGAGAGAGAGAGAGAGAGAGAGGCAGCGTGAGGGGAGGGCAAGTGAAGGCAGTGTGATGGAAGGGTCCAACTGTAAAAAAAAAAAAAAACAACACTGTCTGGATGATGGGTATACTCAGGTGGTGAGAAAAATAGGGGCAGAGAGGGGTGGAGGAGCGAGGAGGTAGGGAGACCAAGGAGGGGTGAGGAAGCAAGGAAACAGGAGGGAGTGAGGGGTGGGGGGAGACTAAGCAGGGAGGAATGAGGAGGTGTGGGTGAGCAAGGAAGTGAGCAGGAATGGGGGAGTGATGAGGGATGGGGGGAGTGATGAGGGATGGGGGAGTGATGAGGGATGGGGGAGCGAGGAAGGGCAAAAAAGCAGAATATTACAAAGAAAAACATGAAAATTAATTACTATTTAATGTGTTGTCAAGATTGAGGTTGTATACAGTATATATGGCTTGTGAGTTGCGGCAGGCATATTCAGGTATAGAAGGTTGTCCAGTTGAGGTTGAAGGCTCAGAAGATGAAATGGAGGCCGTTTCGCTTCGGATTTTTCAAAATAATTTCAGAATGGAGACTTGAGTGGATGCCTTAATTTTCTGTTCAGAGACTTCCTTGAAACATTTGAGAACATCATCCATCTCTCTCTGCACCTTGGAACTTCTCATGCAGTCGGAATCATGCTGATCACGAACCAATCACTCAGAATGAGGGACAACGAACCACTCGCTCAGAATGATGGAGTACAAACCACTTTCTTAGAATGATGGAGCACGAACCGCTTGCTCAGGATGACGGAGCATGAACCATTTGCTCAGGGCGACAGAACACGAACCACTCGCTCAGGGTGATGGAGCACGAACCATTTGCTCAGGGCGACGAAGCACGAACCATTTGCTCAGGGCGGTGGAGCACGAACCATTTGCTCAGAGCGACGGAGCACCAACCACTCGCTCAGGGTGACGGAGCACGAAATACTCGCTCAGGGAGACGGAGCACGAAATACTCGCTCAGGGTGACGGAGCACGGAATACTCACTCAGGGTGACGTAGCACGAAATACTCGCCCAGGGAGACGGATCACGAAATACTCGCTCAGGGTGACGGAGCACAAAATACTCGCTCAGGGTGACTGAGCACGAAATACTCGCTCAGAGTGATGGAGCACAAACTACATGTATGCTCAGGATGACTGAGCACCAACTACTCGCTCTGAATGATGTGACGAACAAAAGTGCCGGCAGTGAGTCAACAATTCGCTCAGAAGGGTGTTGCACGGTAACGCAATCAACTGTGAGGCATTTGGCAAGTGGCTTAAGCACTCATGCAAGCACTCCAATTAAATGGTTGAAAAAAATGGTTTGCTCGGCCATCACTGCATATCATATGGGATCCATTTCACTTGAAAGCCAGTCTTCACCACACACACAACAGTTAATGAAATCAAAGGAATTAGTTCAAATAATGACTTTATCCACAAAAGAGTTGAAGCTTAATGCAGAGCAACCCTGGAGACATCACAACGTTCAATCGCCCGTGAAATAAACATTGCAGATAATCCGTCATCTTGCCTGTTCCTCTGTGCACATATCATGCGGTGCATCGGTTCAGGGTCCACACAAATGTTTTAACTTTAAAAAAAAAAAACGTCCATTTTTCACCAGATTTACTTTGATTTCCAATGGAGCACTTCGCGAAACCTCCGAAAATATAGACACAGGTCTGGCAGACGCTTATGGATAGGCAGTCGCTCTGGGGGACAGGGCGTGAGGTCGAGCAGTAAATGCATTAAATCATTTAGCTCAATGAAGCTGGTTAATTTTGGCACAATCTTTCTTTTTTTGTTCACTCAATATAATTCTCCAAACAGTAGAAAAAGATAAGTTTAATACTTTGGAAATTTCACATTTTCTTGTGTATCTATGGAGGAGGGAACTTAGCCTTGCTTGCTTGAAGTAAATTGGTAATTAGGTCAAAAAAAAAATGTTGCATTGGCGTAACGGGTCACTGAAAAATAGGGTAGGTCGGTCGGGATCTTTTTTTTATTTTTTATTTTTATTTTTCCTAATAAATCCCTCCCAAAATCTCCCCCGGCTCGAGTACCACCCTTTTTGTCGGCGGGTTCTGTCCGAAACACTTCCGGGTTTTTGCGATCGCGATCGCAATCAACAAGATACTTGAAAACGATAGCAAAACAACAAAAATAGCAATAAAATAGGGTCGGCAAAATTTTTCGATAGCAAAAAAACAAAAAAAAAACGTAGGGTCGGCGGAATTTTTAGGGTCAGGCGGGTAACGCCAATGCAACTTTTTTTTTTTTTTTGGCCTTAGGCTTAGTCAAAAGACTCATTTCTTTAAATTATCAGATTTCACAACATATTTCGATACTTATTCAGTCCGGACTATATCCGAGCCTCAAAACCGAAATAATATTTTGATTAAATAGTTTAATTAGTCCGTGAGAGTAGATCGTGGGAAATCGGATCATATGATGGATTAAATCGCTCCAAGAAATCCTAATTTAAAAATATCCTCACGCAATCCGAATTAAAAACAAACCAAAAAAAACAACAAACAAATTCACTTTTAACAATACACCTCCCTTAACCACGTGGTTTGTTTCCACCCTCTGCGTTGACCGATCCAAATTCACCATTCACCTCACCATCTTTTTTTCAACCTTTCCTTCACCTAATCTTTTGCAATCTCTTTAAAAAAACAACAACAAATTATCACAATAAAAACGATCTCTTATAATGCTTCATCTTCCTCTTTCACACGTGTGGTACTCATTACTGTATCATAATTCACACCTCTTTTTCTATCCCTCACATTCTTTTAACAACTCTCCTTACCTCCCCCCTCCTCCTTTGTCCTACTCTCCCCTCCCCTCCCCTCCCTTTCACACAAAGCCTCTGCCCCTCCCTCTTAATTAACAGTGTGGTCCTCAAATATCCAGGGCCTTTGCTCAAACCTGACAGATCTTTCCATTCAGGTTGTTACTGACAAACCAGACATAATCTCCCTAACAGAAACTTTCCTCCCAAAGACGTGTCTGACTCCCAAGTATCTCTCCCAGGTTACTCCCTCCTCCGGTACGACAGACCTGAGCCTCGCCCTGGTGGAGGTGTTGCTCACTTCATCAAAGACTCTATTCCTCAGTCTCCATTCACTGTCCTCACTCCCTCACACCCCCAGGAATACCTCTGGCTATGGATTTCCCTCCACTCCCACCTCATGTTTATATGTGTGCTGTACCGTCCACCAAACAGTGATGCCTCCATTTATGCCTCACTATCTGAAAACATGGACCAACTTCTGTCTTCTCATCCCTGCCTTCTCTTCCTTATATGTGGTGACTTCAATTGGTCAACTTCCCAACCCAGAACTCAAACAACGGTACTCCATCTCTTCTGGATCTGATTTTGACAAATTTCCCTGAAAATTTCTGCTGTTCTTTCTTCCACTCCAATCGGTTCTTCTAACCACGTGCTTGTCAAAGTAAACATCTCTTTGGCGGTTATTGAAGAACCACCTCAGCACCGTCGAGTCTGGCATTTCAGTCAGGCTGACTGGCAGGGCCTCCAGGCAGCCATCAAACTTCGAGGCTGGTCTCCCATCACCATTTTCTCCAATATAACCTCATCCTGGGAATTCTTTCAAAGAAACTTGCTCTCTCTCAGGCACAGATTTATCCCCCTCTCATCTTCAGTTGTCCTCCCCTTCCTCCTGCCCATGGATCACTGAAGCTTGTGGTGAGGCAGTTATCCTGTAACAACTTGCCTTTGCCTCATGGAAAGCAAACCCAACTGAGGGTAATCTCATTTCCTTACATAAAGCTTGGAACAAGTGTGTGTCTACCCTCAGGAGAGCCAGAAAACAACATCTTTCGAATCCCATGTATGAACTCAACCATCTCTCCCTCCTCCAACTCCTGGTGGGGTCTAATCAAATCTGTTTCTGGGGTATGCTCTCCCTCCATTCCCTCCCTTACCTCAAATGGCCACACTGCTGATACCGCATATAAAAAGGCTGAATGCCTAAACTCGGTGTTTGCATCTAAATCTTGTATCTGAAACCCATCGCTTTCTGTGCCCACCTTACCCAGTCGCATCCAACTGTCCCTGAACTCTGTGTCCTTTTCTCCTGACAAAGTGCAGAGTTTGCTGTCAAGCAGCGACTTATATTCTGCAACCGGTCCAGATGGCATCAGCCTACATGTCCTAAAAACCTGCTCCTCTGCTCTTGCTCACCCTCTCTCTGTCTGATTCACCCTCTCATTTGCTCAAGGTCATCTGCCATCTGCTGGGAAATCAGAAAACATCACCGCTCTGCATAAAAAAGGTACAAAAACAGGTCCCTGCAATTACATCCCAATCAGCCTTCTCCCAATCATCAGTAAGGTTAAGGAATCCATCATCGCTTCAACCATTATAAATCCATCCTATTCTCCAATGGCTTGATTTCCGATCATCAATTTGGTTTAAGACCAGGTCACTACCCTGGATATGCTGCTTCTGCTCTCCCAATAATGGATGGAGGTACTCCATGCCAGACATGAAATCAGAGCCATATCGTTAGACATATCACGTGCTTTTGACATGGTCTGGCACCCTGCCCTGCTCACCAAACTCTCTTACCATGATATCCAAGGCGATCTCCAGTCTCCACTCATGGCTCGCAGACTTCCTCTCCTGTCACAGCCAACGTGTGGCCCTAACAAATCCCATTCTTCCCTGCAGGCCTTCAAAACAGTTGTTCACCACCAACTCTTGTCTTCCTCCCCCCCCCCCCAATCCAAAACCTCAATCTTTTCTACCCCATTCATCCACCCCAAACCCACCTCCTTCAAATTCCCTGCTTTCCTTCCTGAAAGTCCCTGTGGTGTCCATCTTGTATATCCCATGTTCCCTGCCCCATCCCTCTCCCTTCCACAGATCTCCTAATGTCTCTGTTCCCCACTGTTTTGTTCTCCCCACTCCCACCCCTCCCGTCTCTTGCCGCCCTTGCTGTGCATTGTGTGTTCGCTCTCGTGCGAGCCTCGAGAATGTATACAAAAAAGCTCCTAATTTGAAAACTACAGCACTTACAAAAGCAATGAACACAGCGATTTGTATATATGATGAACACGCATTCGATAATATGAGTGAGGAAAGTGAAAAAAACCATTATATCGTGAAGAAATTGTTGCGACCTGTTCCAAGTCAATGCAGGATTGAGCAGGCCAAAAAACATGGCCGTTTCAGACCCCATTGAGGTAACCCAGGAATCGCCTTAAGACCCCAGAGACCGAGGTGGCCGAGGATCGCCTGATGAAGGATATATTAAATAAGGCCGTTAATTATCTTCAAAAGGGATGTTTTAATTAACCCAAACACACAATTTTCATGCCTGCGCTTTCACGGAGTTTTCTTAGTAAGCATGCAAAGTTTCAGTCTGATAGGTTTTATGGTTTTGGAGTTATGGAAGACACACACACACACACACACACACACACACACACACACACACACACACACACACACACACACACACACACACACTTATTAGTATAGATTATGTCACAATTCCCCAGAAAATGACGTGAAGTGACATTTTCACATGAAATCAAATGAGTGAAAAAAAAAAAAACATTTTCCTGTATGACTAATCAAATTTGATTTCCGATTGGACTGTCACTTTCCACCGGGATACCCCATTTTCAAAAATTTGTTCTGAAACAATCACAATGACTGAAAATGTGAACATTTAAAAATGTTTATATCTCAGAAACTGTGCTGGCGAACTCATTCAAAATTATTGTGTAACCCTCTTAAAAAACGAAATTATTTTGTGAAACCCTCTTAAAAACCCCAATCAGATCGCTAAAATAAAATGACGAGCGAGTTGAGGAATTCAGACAGGAGAAAAATGACGTCATTTATTCGAATTTCACGATGGAAAGAGCAAATGTAGAACTTATGATTTCTGAACATATCTATGCACATAACTATGTCAATAATGACCCGATCTGGAGATCACCAACAAACTGGGCATAGATGTAGTGTTGCCTGAACAGACAAAAATCACTAATTACCTTCGCAAACTTTGTTGCGAAGGTTGTTTTGATTGCTGTGTATTTATTTATTTATTTGTGAATATGTGTGTTTGTTTGTTAGTTTGTTTGTTATTCGCATAACTCCAAAAGTATTGAACTGAATCGCAGCAAATTTGGTGGGATGATTGGTTATTATCCGAGGACCATTTGATTAGATTTTGGGAGCGATCGGGTCAAAGGTCAAGGTCAAGGTCATGAAAAGGTCAAAATCGTCTTTTTACCATAGCGTGGTCAATTTGTATCCAATTTGCATGCAACTAATGCCAAAATGTTAAGAATTCAATGCCCCATCTTGTGATATGTGACATGACACAATGACGTAATAACCCTTATTAGCGGTTGGGAGTCAAAGGTCAGGGGGGTCACGACATTGCAAAATGTGCGGTTTTAGTCATAACGGTCAATTCTTATCTGATTTGCATGAAACAAACACCAAAATGTTGACTGTTCTGTTCCCCACACTCTAATACCAATTACAAAATTAAGAGTACAAAGGTCAAGGTCGAGGTCATGAAAAGGTCAAAATCGTCATTTTGCCATAGTGCGGTCGATTTTTTATCCAATTTGCATGCAACCAATGCCAAAATGTTGTGAATTCAATGCCCAATCTTGTGATTTACCATATGACACAGGAAATTTAATGTTTTTAAGCCATCATAACACATATGAGATGGCAGATGTGGTATGGGATTAAATACCCTCACAATCAACGGTTTCTTGGGGGGGGGGCAAAAAGTAGCGTTGGCGAAGGTATGCGCTCTACTGAGTGCCCGTTATAGTTCCTGGAATTAAAGGTCAAAGGCAATAACTTGAGAACAGAACGAAGTGAAGGTCACATCATTCCGAAAAGTGCTCAAAAAGATAATTATTTTGAAGTAATGTATTGTCGAGCCAAGGGGTTTAACCCCTACCTGGATGGATGGCCAAACTTCTCCATTGGAGGCCTACAACCAAGACTCTCGGAGATTAATATGCGCGTGGGAAAACAGTTAAGCGCTGCACCAGAACGGCACAAACACATGGACACAAGCAAATTGAATTAACTAAATAATAATTTCATAACAAGAGTCAAATATGTACAATAACAATAATTCAAATTATAATAATGAACGAAAAACGTGAGGTAACCTAAATCTACATCTAATTGAGGCACCTCCACACAGACTTAAATATAGACAAGGGGAAAGTGAACCAAAGAAAAATCCTTCCTTGATTATGGTACTTAGCTTTGCCCAGAGATGGTCTTGAGGGAGGTTTGAATCGAGGAATTTCACAGATGTGCCCAACAAAATGGCACCAAGCTGCTTTCTCGCCGAAGGTACATCATACATGCCTTGTGTTGGCTTAATGGTTAGGGTGGCGGGCTTGGGATCCAAAGGTCCTGAGTGCAAATCCCGCTCAGCAGTTGAATTAATACCAGGTGAGGTTAACTCGGCATGTCATCCTTCCGAGGTCAGCAAAATGAGTGCCAGCATGCTGGTATATTGTGTGGAGTGGCGACCCATCCAGGATTGTGTCCACTTGCCAAGGAGACTGCAAAGGCAGCACCAACGCTCTGCACAAAGTATGGTCCCGATGGATGGATGGAAGATCGTACGTCAGGCAATTTGTGAGTGGTAATCAACACCAAGGCTCATCGACTCCATGCAGCTTCTTTTCATGAGCGAATATGCTGACCATTCCTCTCCTGCACCCGGTCTGTTCACAACGATGGCCCACACGACGAGACAATATCTGAGGCCACGTGAGGAGGCCAGGAGGCACGCTCTCCTTCCCTCCTCTGAATCGTATACACTTCATGGCTCATCAGAACCGTCAATGGCCAACTTTCTGCTTAGCACGTGAGCCAAATTCACACAGCACGAACATGAGAATTGTGCATCCTTCACCGTCCCGAGAGCAAAAGCGAGATCCTCTGTGTCCTCCGACTGACATCCTCTCTCTCTCTCGTCCGATTTGGTCTGCTGCCTCTTACGCCCTCTTCCTGTTCATGCATCCATGTCATGCCCATCAATCCTCTGCCTCTGGGGCGTGGCCTGCTCACATGAAGCCCAGGAAGGTGGGGCTTATGCCCGCTTGTAATCGTCTTCAGGACGGCGACCGGGTTGAGTGCGGGTCAGTGTCGCTGTCGCTGTTGTTGTTGTTGTTGTTGTTGTTGTTGTTGTTGTTGTTGTTGTAGTTGTTGTAGTAGTTGTAAAAAACCTAACTAAACAAAATAACTCACAGCGCACACACAAAATTCCCATTAGACATAAGGGATGGATTCTAACTACACACATACTTCTCGAAATAACAACTACGGGGACTCTGGCTGTTTGTGTGCACAAGGTTTCCAAATCCATAACAATATAATATGTTTGTGAAGTGCAACATGATGTCTTTTGATTAATCCCATCAGGTAAACGCATGGCCAGATTTAGACATGTGGTGGCCCCTGGGCAGCCTTCAGCAGTGGAGGCCCACCCTACCTCAGAATACTAAAAAGGTGACGAGACATATTTACAGTCATCCATAAAGTATATTTTTCAAGAACAAAGAATCTGAACTTCTATATAAAATGAATATCTTATATCGGTTATAGATGAATATCTTATATCTATTCCACTAACTGCCAACTACCATTCAGGCACTCACAAATACATTTTTCCTAACAATTTTTTTTCATGAAATATGTGGAGGCCCCCTGGTTGTGGAGGCCCCCTGGTTGTGGAGGCCCCTGGGCAACTACCCAGCTTGCCCATGCCTAAATCCGACCCTGGATAAACGATTGGCAGCTGGTAGGCACACATGGCTCGTGTTATTGGAAACATCTATATTGCACAATTGGACTTTGAAGATGCTTTGAAAATATTGCAAGCTGGTGTGGGTGGCCCCTCTTTGTGGGTGGCCCCCTGCGGCTGCGGGCTCCACGGTCGCCTATCAGAGGCCCTGTTGTCAAGTATTATATGAAAGTTTAGGGGTGATTTCTGGGAATGATATTCATCTGTTTTGAGACTCTGCTGCCTGATATACTTACTCGGTTTGGTATATTGTATGCAGGGAGAGGGATGCGGGAGGGGGGGAGCAGAGGGCAAAGGGAAATATGATCACACCATTGTATTCTTGGAGGCTTTTCACCTGCAGTTTGTTTGTGATGAGCACACCCAACTCTCATGTTCCACGTTGCTCTTTGTCACTCCCTTCGCAAGAACCTCCCTTTCCCACATCACCCCACCGTCTCATCCCAACTCACTGTTTAAATGTATTCTAACACTGTGATAGTAATGCACAAGTACGTTTGAATAAAACAAATGCTTGGAATTATGAGCAGTAATTGTGAGAAAGGCAGATTAACTTTTTAAACTTTGTATATAATACTTTGGCCAGGTACACGATAACAGAATATCCACCCGACACGTTCCATGGCCGATTTCCAAACCACCCGAGGGTGATGGGAAATTGGTGTGACAAGAAAAACAGTTTGTGCATTGTTCCAAAGTACAGTGGTACCTGTCTGGATGCAAAGGTTTCCTTCAAACTCAGCACAAACAAAACTTTATTTACAACCACAAAAAGTTCCAAAACTTTTATTGGAGCCTTCTGTGACATTCTCAAACATTGTTGTTGCAAAGCTAAAGTTTTATTTTGATATTGGTTGTTATTTGTTGTCCTGCGGATATATTAAATTAATTATCATGTGTAATAATATGAAAGGACAGCAATCATGAATGTGCATACAGGTCAACTGTCACGAGCTGCAAAAAGGTGCAGCAGCTTTGTACCATCGAGTCTCATTCGATTCCAAATCCGACATCTTGGTGCTCTGCAGACAGAGTTCCATGGTCAGGTTGTCTGCGACTAAACCGTCTCCTCCACCAGGTTTCCTGGTGAGGAGGGTGTTTGGATATGGACAATCAGCAGGAGTAAAAAGAAAACCTGCAAAGGGCAGAGGAGCTCCTTGTGAGGTCAGGTCAGGTATGGGAGCATATGCCAGAACAGCGCGTCGCTGCGTCCACTTTCCGCCGGTACTCCAGGGGCCTCCATCTGGCCATCCCCCAGGCAGATGCCAGGCCCATCCCCATCTCCTTGAGATGATGGTCAACCTGCTGCAACCACGCAGCACGTGGTCGGCCCACTGGCCTCCTCCACACACGAGACTCCCCCACTGAGAGAATCTGGTGAGCAAGATCAGCGTCAGGAAAACGAGCCACATGTCCATACAGCCGCAACTGACGCTCACGGACTATGCAGGTAACAAATCTCATCCGAGTCTCTCTCAGCAACCGCTCGTTGGACAAAAAATCCGACCAGCGAAAGCCAAGGATTCTCTGAAGAGACCTGGTACCAAAGGAATTAAGTCTCCGTCTCAGAACCTTGGTCAGAGTCCAAGTCTCGTATCCATAGAGCAAGACTGGAAGTACCAAGGACCTGAAAACTCGGACTTTCGTCCTCCCGCACAGGTACTGGCAGCGCCACACCCCATGATCCAGTGAATCCATGACTCCCCAGGCCCGACCCAGTCGTCTATTGACCTCTGACTCACAGCCAGCAGAGACATGAATATCACTGCCAAGGAAAGTGAATCTCTCCACGACCTCAACATCCTCACCACAAACAGACACAGACAGGACAGCAGCATCCAAGATGTCACCGAAAGCCTGGATCTTAGTTTTGACCCAAGAAACCCCTAATCGCAGTGGCTCTGACTCCTCATTCAGCACCTCGAGGGCCCCCAAAAGAATATGTAAAGTCTCCACAAAGATGACTGCATCATCTGCAAAATCAAGGTCCGAGATCTTGACATGCCCAAACGATGCACCGCAGCTTGATCTCTCCGACATCCTCCCTAAAATCCAGTCCATACAAGTGCTGAAAAGTGTGGGGGCCAGTACACACCCCTGACGAACTCCAGTAACAACTGGAAATAAGTCAGAGATGGTACCACCACACTTCACAGCACTCTCAGTACCAGAGTAGAGTTCAGACATCAGATCGATCAGTTTTGGTGGCACCCCACGAAGACCAAGAATCCTCCAGAGGACATCCCGATTCACTGAATCAAACGCTTTACAGAGATCAACATAGGCTGCAAGCAGCCCCTGCCGAAACTCTCGTCTGCGTTCGGTGAGGACACGAAGGGCAAGGATACGGTCAATCGTTGACCTCTTTGGTGTAAAGCCTGACTGCTCTGGACGCTGGTGCTCAAGCAGATGGTGGCGAACCCTATCAAGAATTATCCGAGCAAAGACCTTGCCCGGCACTGAGAGCAGCATCACCCCTCAGTAGTTGTTGCAGTCTTGGCGATCACCCTTCCCTTTCCAGAGAGGAACAACAAGGCCCCTCTTCCAGTCAGTTGGGATGATGCCTGTATTCCAGGCAGAGCACAAAACTGCATGCAATGACACGAGTGCAGCATTTCCACCAGCTTTGAGAAGTTCAGCATGGATGCCACAGATCCCTGGAGCTTTGCCCCTTTTCAACCGGTTCACCGCAGCCCGTGTTTCCATAAGCGAAGGTGGACCACAGTTGATTTGAGGGTCAGCAACAGGGATTGTAACACCCTTGACGTCCAACTCGACAGCGGGGGGATCAGCCCGGTACAACCGCCCTAAGTAACCGGCCCAGCAGGCCTTCACTTCAGACTCCTCTGTCAAGAGCCTACCACTCTCTGCTCTAACTGCAGTGCTCCGAGGGATGGGCTTGGATGAACGCAATGCGCGAATTCCCCTGTAAGCGGGTCGAGAATCACATGTCCACAGGTGATGCTCTACCCCCTCACAGATTCCTTGCACATAGGCCTCCTTGTCCAGCTTCAGTGGACGTACAGTTTTGCGCCTCAGCTCCCTGAACAGCTCAGCTCTGCCATTCAGCCTGGCCCTGCGACTCTGGTCAATGGTATCCAGTGTCCCTTGAGAGACAAAATTCTTCTTTGCCCTGCGGTGGGTTCCAAGACATCCACCGGCAATATCAAGACGGTGGTCTTGAAGGCACTCCACAACTCTTCAGGACCCCCCAAAGCACCCAGACCCCCCAAGTGTCCACTCAGCCTGTTCGCAAACTCCGCAGCTACTCTCTCATCCCTGCGCTTGCCAACATCCAGCCTCGGCTGGGATGGTGTCATTCTCCAGGATTTAAGGTGTAGATTTCGAGTTGCTACAACAAGCCTGTGGTCAGTATTGAGGAACTGAGCACTCCGGTAGACCCTGCAGTTCTGGATCATCCTCCAGCGACCATCAATGAGGACATGGTCAATCTCCTTTGCCACACCGCCAGCGTTGGAATACCAAGTCCAGCGATGAGCTTGTGGGCGCTGAAACCATAAACCAGCCACCCGAAGTCCATGACTTCTTGCAAAGTCAAGGAACTTAGTGCTATTCTGGTTCATAGTTCCTGACCCATGGGGACCAACACACACCTCATAACCATCCCTATCAGTTCCAGTCAATGCATTGAAATCCCCCAAGACGAGAAGTGTATCTCGTCTGGGGCACTGATCAACCACAGACTCGAGTGTGGCGTAGAATGCATCCTTCACGGTGAGATCACTCGCCTCAGTCGGAGCATAAACAGAGACCAGGGAAATGACACCGAAGGAGTGACGAATCCTTAATCTCATAATATGCTCGTTGACCGGTGTTACCTCAATTATTATTGGGGTCAGCTTATTGGACACAGCGACAGTAACTCCTTGTGTATGGTAACCATCAGAGCGACTAGACCAGCGACCAGCTCCTTGTGAGCCAACGGCCATACCATCCCTGACTTACTTCCAGTTGTTACTGGAGTTCGTCAGGGGTGTGTACTGGCCTCCACACTTTTCAGCATATGTATGGACTGGATTCTGGGGAGGATGTCAGATAGCTCAAGCTGGTGCATCATTTAGGAATGTCAACATCTCTGACCTTGATTTCGCAGATTATGCAGTCATCTTTGCAGAGACTCTCACTATCATTTGGGGGCCCTTGAGGTGCTGAACGAGGAGTTGGAGCCACTGGGATTACGGGTTTTCTGGGTCAAAACTAAGATCCAGGCTTTCAATGAAATCCTGGATGCTGCTGCCCCGTCTCGGCCTGTTTGTGGTGAGGATGTTGAGGTCGTGGAGAGATTCACTTACCTTGGCTGTGATATTCATGACTCTGCTGGCTTTGAGCCAGAGGTCAACAGACATCTGGGTCGGAACTGGGGAGTCATGGATTCATTGAATCATGGGGTGTGGCGCTGCCGGTACCTGTGCGGGAGGACGAAAGTGTGAGTTTTCAGGTCCTTGGTGCTTCCAGTCTTGCTCTATGGATGTGAGACTTGGACTCTGACCAGGGATCTGAGATGGAGACATTCCTTTGGCACCAGGTCTCTTCGGAGAACCCTTGGCTATCGCTGATCTGACTTTGTGTCCAACGAGCGGTTGCTGAGAGAGACTTAAATGAGATTTGTTCCCTGCATCGTCTGTGAGCTTCAGCTGTGGCTGTATGGACATGTGGCTTGTTTTCCTGATGCTGATCCTGCTCACCAGATTCTCTCAATGAGGGAGTCTCATGAGTGGAGGAGGCACTTGGGCCGACCACGTGCCTTGTGGTTGCAGCAGGTTGATCAGCATCTCAAGGAGATGGGGATGGGACAGGCATCTGCCTGGGGGATGGCCAGACGGAGGTCCCTGGAGTTCCGGCGGAAAGTGGACGCAGCGACGCGCTGCTCTGGTGCATGCTCCCATACCTTACCTGACCTGCAGACAGGACATTGCATGATTGAGTATGCCATGCTGCCCCTCGAAGCCTGGTGTTGGCTTTACGGTTAAGGTGGATGGCTTTAGATCTTAGTGTCTTGAATTTGAGCCGCTGTCTCTCTGTTGAACCAACACCAGGTGGGTTAACTCAGCCTGTCATTATACATTCTGAGGTCAGTGAAATGAGTACCAGCTTACTGGTAGCAGGGTAGCAGCATACGAGCACACTGGTAGCAGCACACGAGCCAACAGGAACTGTCCCTCGAAGGGGAAATTGGCAGCTGCTCCATCCGATAACAATCAAGAGTGTGTATTAAAGTAGCTTCAAAAAAGTAGAGCATTGTTTGGAAGTACGTTTGCAAAATACTCAGTCTCTGAAATGACAGGGGTCCACAGATAATTACCAGCCATGGAAACATTGACAACCAGAAGGGCACTCGGTGGAGCACATCCCTCCACCAAGCTGATTAGTTTACGTTTTGTATCCCACTGATAGGCTGGATTTGAATTCGGAGCTGAACTAAAATTTAAGCGGCTTCTTTTTGTCTTCGAACCAACTCATCCACAAAGTTTTGTCCGAATCCGTCCATAACTTTTTGATATGTCATGCTATAGTCGTTTTTCGCCCGATCTCCCAATGGTGAAAAATCACTTCAAAAATTCCCGGATCCAGATCCAGATCCGGATCTTCACCAAAATCTAAACATACCATCCTTGTCACATACCCCAGCTCTCCACCAAATTTTGTCCGAATCCGTCCGCAACTTTTTGAGATTTCTTTTCACATCCAAACAGACAGACAGACAGAGACATACAGACAAGGGTGAAAGCATAAGCTCCATCCACCTTCAGTGGAAAAGGTAACAAAACTGAGCATTTAACAATGCAGAGCATCACAGGGCTATACAATATATCGATTGCAGTGAATGTGAGAATGAACTACGACACTGGGTGGAGCACAAAACTCCACGAGACTAAACAGTATACCTGTTGTACTACACTGATGAGGCCGGATCTACATCCGGACCTTGACCAAAAGCTAATCGACATGTTCTTCTCAACTACCCAACTCATATACCTAGTTTTGTTATATTTCGGATACAACTTTTTTTGATATCATGTAATATATATCGTTTTTAGCCCCATCATCCAAATGGTGAAAAATCACTTTTAAAATCTGCATCCAGATCCGGATCTTCACCAAAATCGAATCAATTCGTTCTTGTCACACACCTGGACTGTCAACCAAGTTTCTAGAATCAATATTATAAAAAAAACACATTTGAGATGTACGTGGATGGTTGCAACTTGGTAGAACATTATCTGTTGGGTTCTTACGAAGTCTGAAACGATTACAAGGACTCGAATCTGCAGAATTATTTCAGCCTCCACCCTACTCCAAAATAACAATATTACGCGACATGAACATACATATCTGAGGTGTACAGTGATCCCCAGTTAAGGTAACGGTTCTTACGGTTGTTCAGTGCTGCTTTGCAATCGAATTACAACAGGTACTTCCAAAGTGAAAGAATGTAGTGGATTCATCATTAAATTATAATATTATCCTTTTCCACTATATCCAGTGCATTGGACCACACCTGCAACTTTGACAAATAGACAGATGGATTGACAACCTTCTGAACCAAATACCAAATAATTAATTTGGTAACTTTTTGGCTAAAGAACACCATCCAGTGAAGCTTCCAGTTGTTATGGAATGGAAAGGAAACCAGCTCGATTTTTATTCACAAACGTTTCTTGTTTCTTTTAAACCTCCAACCAGGAATTTGTGAAATAAATTGGTGAAAAGATCACTCCAGTTACGATGCGACCTCCAACCAGGATCTTGTTCACAGGATCGCTGTAACACCTGCGCTTTTAAATGGACAACTACAATTCCAGGACCTCAAATCCCCATCAAAGTTACTCATGATCACTTTGTCTGCAGCCTTTCAAACACTATTGGGTTGTATCACATGTACTCTTTGAAACAAACAACACATCAAGGAGACAAAGCGATGATCGGACGATGTCTTCAATTGACACTTATCTCTCTCTCTCTCTCTCTCTCTCTCTCTCTCTCTCTCTCTCTCTCTCTCTCTCTCTCTCTCTCTCTCTCTCTCTCTCTCTCTCTCTCTCTCTCTCTCTCTCTCTCTCTCTCTCTCTCTCTCTCTCTCTCTCTCTCTCTCTCTCTCTCTCTCTCTCTCTCTCTCTCTCTCTCTCTCTCTCTCTCTCTCTCTCTCTCTCTCTCTCTCTCTCTCTCTCTCTCTCTCTCTCTCTCTACCTTTCTCCTCACCTCCTCCCTCCTTTAATACCAATTATCTAACCAAATACTGGTTCTCGAATGATCTTCTGAAGGATCTGCACCTGAACCTGCAGAACAATGAGAGATTGGATAAAACCATCTTGAAGATTTCTGCAAGGGTTCACAAGTTGATTTCAAAGTTGGAGCTCCTCTCACAAATTTAAGGATTACTAACTCCACTCACTTTGCTCTGTTTTCTGCTCAATATATGAATGACTTGTTTGTAGCCTTTCACCGATTTTGAAAAATAAAGCTTTCCATCTCCTGAGATCCATTCTGGGTTGATCCCCAAAGGATGCTTGAACTGGCCGAGGTTTTGAACGTCGATCACAACATTTCAGACAGAGCTTATCTTGGAAGAACTTGTCTCTGCTAAAGAAAGTTATTCTTGTTTTGGAGTGAGTGATAATTGCAAAGACATTTGTGCAGAAAATCCTTTTGCACCTTGATAACCTGAAGTGCCTGGGCTTGGTGCCAGTTTGCTGTCAATTTTTGCTTCATCTTCCTTGTTTGAGATGACATTTTGACCTTTAATCTACTGAAGGCACAATTTATCTGAGAACTGCTCCTTATCAGAAATTTGAATCTGATTTCTGACATTTAGAGATTGAAAGACAAGTTCAAATTTAGTTTGTTAACATTCGTTTGTTATTTTACTCTCAAACTCTCCTGCACCATTGCATTGTTTTGACATTTATAATAAACGCACGAGATTAATGTATATGAGCTGTATATAATTAATACAGTACAATAAAATTATTTAATTCTCGCTCAATGACATGAAACCTTGTTTCTCCGCCACTCAACATTTAATGGATGGATTCGGACAAAACTTGATGGACAGGTCGGAAGTGTGATAAGTTGTTTCAATTGTGGTTCAGGTCCGAATCCAGATTGGACCTATCAGTGGAATACACAAGGTAAACTGGTCAGCATGATTGAGGAATGTGCTTGATCGAGTTCTGTTCTCGTTCCTCCATTTTATTACCTTCATCGTACTTTCTTCCTGTTTTCATTTTGCATTTCAATGTGAAGTGATTGTTTTTACTAGTGGTCGAATTATTTGATCCTCAAGTCCCATCAATGCATCGTTAGCAACGACAAAGAACTTCTATATCATCGGATTTCCGACACGTCAGTGTGTTCATCGTCCCTCAAATTGATGGTAATCTGGGTGTCCCATCTGCCAGCATTAGGTGGGGCTTGGTGGACGTTACAAATCAGATCTTGTCCTTCATCAAGAGCAGACGAGTTATCTCCGGCACACTGAACAAATAACAAATTCATACCTGGACTGCAGGTATCAGATGATCTGGTTTTGTTGGAGGTTTCTTTGTTTGCTATATTTGAGTGTGGTTGTTGTGTGGACACCAGCTTCTGCACTGTAAACTCACCTGAGCAGGTAGTTCGTATGTTTCATGTGGACTACCTCGTTCATTTAAGAAGATCAACCAAGTGCAGAATCGCATCGGATGTGACTCGAGCCGATGTTTTACCCGATATTTCGATATTGTATTTTAATATCAATGAACCAAATCAAGACAGGAGACAGATTCGTCACATGATAATAAATTTATTTGAATTGGTAATGCTTATATCCATTTAGGTCTCTTTCACCAAAACCAAACATAAAACCGCAATGAAACACAAAGAGCATCAATAAATCCACATTGCTTTCGTATTTTTGTTTGATGCCTTCTTATTTTCGGCATTGTTGACCACCATTCTTCATTGCGGTCAGGACGTCAATGAACTCTGTAAAAAAGAACAAAGATGGGGCATGTAAGTGAACGATGCCATTTTAAGTCGAGCATCTTCGTCGACACGTCACCATTCGGCATTGCAGTCGAGTGAAGATTGTGAAATACTTGTTGAACATGTTACATCACACAATTGAACAGCACATTAGATGTGTATGTGCTTCTACCCTGCAGGATAGACTCACCTTTCCTTGACACAATGTTGTCGCCATCTGCATCGAAGGCTTGAAGAAGACATTTCCAATCATCCTTACTCGCACCAAGTTTCTTTATGTCATCAATGGTTACCTTCCCATTGCCATCCTGAGGGCAGAGAATAATTGTTTAATTTTAATCCTTTTCACTGAATTCCCATCAGTGTGTATCACAGGGAGTTTGTTGTAGATCACACACATTTTATAATCTCTTTTTCGTCCGACTGTTCAATACATCCACTTTACTAACGCATGTTACCCCATGGTTTGTCGCTGCAGCCTGCATGGCATGTCTTATACACGGACATATTTCACGATTACAATGTCATGGAATATACAGATTCAGAGCAGGTAACCACTACATCTCTCATCAATGGCTAATTGTACCACATTTCATCCACCTGTACAGGTACAGGTTACAGCCAAAGCTGAGATTAGTTAAACAAAGTACACACTTGTCGAGTAACTTGGTTCAAGTGAAAACAAACCATGAGAAGAAAAAATAAACCTCGAAATTATAACAGAAGGAAGAACCATTCCCTTTATGGACATTGTGAGTCCTGTTATAATTCAAGGAGAGATGTTTGGATATGTGTGAATAATTTAAATAAAACAAAGCAACCAACCACGTCCAACATGTCGTATATTTTGTTGAGATCCTTTGAACATTGTCCCTGCACACAAAAACAAGAGGAGGTTTTGAAGAAATAGCACAAAGATAAAAAAAAACTTAGTTGTTTTTTAAAGAAAGTAACAACCAGATTCAGTGCAAGGTAGCATATGAGCAGGTTCTGGAGTTATACAAAGGAGTGGCTTGCCCTCTCACCGACATTGTGCTTGTCCTGTAGGTGTCTATGGGTCTTGTCCTTGTCCCGTGGGATTTTCAATCGGGGTCTGTGGGTCTTGTTTGCTCTGAGCTTCTTTATAAAGATTGCTGTCCCTCGAGTTAGGTGTGGTGAATTCCGTAGTTCTTTCCTCGGGCATTTCAGTATTGTTATTTTATTTGTCTGTTTTTGAGCAAGGTGCATTTCGGTGCTCCAGGCAAAATAGCTCTCCTGATTGGTGAGATCGCTTTTATGTTTTTTATCATTCCTCCCAACCCAAATAATAATTGAAGGAACCTGTTATTATGAGTGAGTTGCCCTTTGCCGACAATGTGCAGTAAGGTGTGTCCAGGTACCTTGGAGATATGCGTAGCCCTCCTCCTCGTCGGTCCTTTTGTTCAGTGGATATTCAGAACACGGATCAAGTCACCAGGATGGGGAAGGTGAACCTGGATGGGGACGGTGTGGGGCATATTGCCATTCCTTTCCAGATCGGGCCACCTCCCCCACCTTACTCCATGGATACACAAAATGACTGCTTTGGTTTGGTTACCCAGGCAGTTACGTTGTGGTAAATAAAAAGTTCACCATGAACACAATTATGGTGAAAATGAAGGATATTCCCAATGCTCTTGTCATTAATCTCTTTCTTTGATTTATTTTATCTCTGCTAATTTTACACTCATAATATCCACCGAAGAGGATCGATTACTAAACCCCACGAAGACACCTTTTAAATTCAAATTGTTATCGGGTTCTGCTCTGCTGATAAGTTTCATGAAGAATCAGACTGTGTGGCACTCTTACTTTTCACTATTTATTTCTGGTTTGATAGGTTTTAAATCGCCCATTCTCCTCCCTGGACCCCTTACCCCTAAATCGACTCATTTTCATTTTCCACAACACTTTCCAAGTACTTTTAATGTCTCCTAACTTATTTGCGACTGTATTTTGTGGAGTCTCGAGTGGGGCAGGGCCATGGACTCCTCTCCCGGTCCCGTATGGCTGTCGGGTCTCTGCAGCAAGCTGTCCTTGGCTGCTGTGCAGATATATCTCCCTTTCAGTGGTTCATGAGAGGTCACTGCACTTGATGGCGCCACACACAATAAATTAAATAATATCACAAGTTGGGCATATTGTCCATGAAAATGAAACAACATTCAAACAACTTCGACGTGGCCATGCTGTTGGGGATTTATTGCTTTCCATCTGCGTTTGTGATGATCACACCCAACTATAATGATCCAAGTTGCTCTCCTGTGTCACTCCCTTCACAAGTATTCCTCCACTCAACCCCACCCCCCCCATCTCCCACATCACCCCACCTTCTCACCGACAACTCACTCTTTATTCATTTCTAACACTGTGATAAGAATACACAACCTCGATCTAATGAAACACAAACACTTAGCATTATGAAGAACACCTGTGAGAAAACTGGGTGAACTTTATAAACTTTGTATACAATACTTTGACCAGGTACACCCTTACAGAAAATCCACCTGACACGTCCCATGGCCGAATTCCAAATGACCCAAGGGTGATGGCAGATTGGCATGACAAGAAAACCAATTTGTGCATTTTTACAAAATACAGTGCTACCTGTCTGTATGTGGAGGTTTCCTTAAAACTCGGCACAGATAAAACTTTATTTCCAACCACAAAAAGTTCCAAAACATTTATCGGAGACTTCTGTGACATTCTCAACCATTACTGTTGCAAAGATGAAGCTTTTATTTTATTTTGACATTGGTTGTTATTAGCCACCATTGGTCTTCCTCTGAAAACAGGGGCTTATGTATTTAGTCTCGATTGTGTGTGTGTGTGTGCGTGTGTGTGTGCGTGTGTTTCCACGTGAGAGCGTGTGCATCCGCAACCATATCTTGGACATATCTGGATCGATTTTATTCGTACTTGACACAAAGACAACACATGATCGTGTACATAATATGTACATCATTGTTATATGAGTATATATATATATATATATATATATATATATATATATATATATATATATATATATATATATATATATATATATATACATATAGATATATATATATATATATATATATATATATATATATATATATATATATATATATATATATATATATATATATATATATATATATATCGAAACATACGGAGTGTGACAAGCTCTCCCCTGATCCTCATTGGACACAATCCTCCACCAAAGCGTCACCTCCAACACAGAGGCCTCAGCCCAGTGACTCTGTCAAACAGACAAAGATCATATAGTCAACATTAGTTAAACATGAAGCAGAGCCACCGATCCGGAATTTCGGGCTTATTTGCACTCATCAAGATGGCACACCAATGATCACATTTGCTGACTGGCAACCATTTAAGTTGTAAAAAACCGATGTTGAACACGTCCTCAACCATTTCAGTTGTAAAAAACCGATGTTGAACACGTCCTCAACCATTTCACGGACATGCATGGTCCAATTTTGTTCAAACTTGGTACACATACAGCACATGATGGCAAACACTTACACCTGCCCTCATTTTGCGATCTGATCAAAGATGGCTGACTGGTAGACTGTCGGCCATTTTAGTTGTACAACAGTATGGACTGGCCCTTTAACTCCAAACAACAAAATTACTAAAATAACAGGGGCTCTGACATCGTATATCTTTTTTTCCTTGTTTTATTCAAATTGAATTATATACTTGAACCTGTTGAATACAGATCACTTTTTGGCACTTTCAAAAACCTTTTTGTGTCGCAGTACTTGGACAAAATATTACAGCATTTTACATCATCTCAACCAATCAAATTTGGTGCTTGCAGACCGTGCCCATTCTCTTTTCTCAAGACTGCGTGGGGGTAAGGTGTTCTGTATGAACTCTCTTGCTTCAACAGATATTAATCTCCAAATTAAGCCTGGTGTGATCTTCATGGTTAAGGTGGTTGGCTTAAGATGTTGAGGTCTTAAGTTTGAACCCCTGTCTTTCTGTTGAAATAACATCAAGTGTGTTGACTCAGTCTGTCATTCTTCTGAGGTTGCAATAAAGAGTACCAGCTTGCTGGTAAGATCAGAAAAAAAGAAGAGACTCTGCATCAGAAAATGATGCAATCAGCATTCTGAAGGCTGCATACAAAATTACAACACTTTCCAAATTTGCAGTTTTTGAATTTTATAATGTCTTCACATGAAATGGTGTGAACTGAATTGGATAATTGGGATAAACAGGAATTTTTCAGTTTTCATGAATTATTAAAATGTGAGCCTTAATATATGTTTGTACTAACTAGTGCACGTGACATGTACATCAGTGAATCCTATAATTCCTGCTATGATGTTGAAGCATACATGGAAGCATGGGAGATCCCTTTTGATTTCATGATTTCTCTGCATCATGCTATGACTGCACATGTCTTGTATGAATGTGCATAAGTGAACTAAATTTAACGAAAGTGTCAAAGAGGGCGACATTTCCCTTGAATCAAGTCTCTCCTTCACCCCTCCTCCTTTATCCTTACTGGGTGTGCCTCTCGTCGCTTCGTTTATGGACTTAATCCAAAGATATCATGTTGTTCTTCACAAATTAAGGTACTGGCAGCAGAAAAAGTAGATAAGTTTAAATTAGAATTGGATAGGTACCTGGAAGTAATGGAGATAGATGGGTATGGGATGTTGACAGGACTTTTGGGTAGTTTGAGTATTGATTGGTGATTGTGTGCATGTGTTGGAAGTGCTGTTGGTGGGGGTCTTGTCAAGGGGTGTTGTGTGGTTCATGTTGTATGTTTTTACTCAAGCCCATGCCGCCTTCCCTGAGGGGAGGAAGAAAAGGAAAAATTTTTTTTTACAAAAACTACAAAAAGTTAACAAAATAAAAACATTTTTAATTAATTCATTTTAATTTTTTTTGCATTTTCTTCCTTGGATCTTGTGTAGATAAATTAGTATGTTGTTCGCGCAGGCATGATGGGCTGAGTGGCCTCCACCTGTGTTAGATTTCCCTGTATAAAATATTGCATGTCCATCTGTGAGTGTCAATGAGGACATAAAATGATGTAGAACACATGGAAAAAGGATATTCACTGACACGTAATTGATGCATGTTGTCCTACATGTGGTTGTTGTTACCTCCACCACTGAGGTGAATAGAGGTTTTGTTTTCACATCTGTCTTTTTGTCTGTTTGTTTGAGAACAAAATATCTCAAAAAGTTGTGGACGGATTTGGACGAAATTTTGGTGGAGAGCTTAGGAATGTGACAAGGATGAAATGTTAATATTTTGATGAAGGTCTGAATCTGGATATGGATCCGAGAATTATAAAATAAAATTTTCACCATTGAGATATTGGATCAAAAATGACGTATTGCAGGATTTCTCAAAAACTTGTGGACAGGTTCTGATTAAACTTGGTGGGCAGGTTGGGTCTGTAACAAGGAAGAATTGTTTCAATTTTGGTGAAGATCTGAATCCTGATCCGATAATTTTTTATCGTGATTTTTCACCATTGAGTGACCGGGTTAAAACGATATATAGCATGACATCTCAAAGGTTATGGCTAGATTCGGTCGAAACTTGGTGGAGGAGTTGGTTCGGTGACAAGAACAAGCCGATTAAATTTTAGTCCAGGTCCGGATCCAGATCCGGCCTATCAGTGTGATACAAAACGTAAACTAATCAGCCTGGTGGAGGGAGGTATGCGCTCTACCGAGTGCCCTTCTAGTTTGAATTGCAATTTTCATGAAACCCAGAACACAAGCTTCATAGTTTATTCAATATACTATAGCTGTTATTATGAAATGGTTTTCTTCATTTGTTATTAGATTCACCAGGTACAATATGTAGACTTTTGTAGTGTAGTTCGTAACGTATATTTAGTTACATGGTCAGGTCAGGTATGGGAGCATGTGCCAGAACAGCACGGCGCTGCGTCCACTTTCCAGCGGTACTCCAGGGGCCTCCGTCTGGCCATCCCCCAGGCAGATGCCAGGCCCATCTCCATCTCCTTGAGATGATGGTCAACCTGCTGCATGCACGAGTCACGTGGTCGGCCCATTGGCCTCCTCCACTCCCTCGCTGAGAGAGTCTGGTGAGCAGGATCAGCGTCAGGAAAACGAGCCACATGTCCATACAGCCGCAACTGACGCTCACGGACTATGCAGGTAACAAATCTCATCCGAGTCTCTCTCAGCAACCGCTCGTTGGACACAAAGTCCGACCAGCGATAGCAAAGGATTCTCCGAAGAGACCTGGTACCAAAGGAATCAAGTCTCCCTCTCAGATTCTTGGTCAGAGTCCAAGTCTCGCGTCCAGAGAGCAAGACTGGAAGCACCAAGGACCTGAAGACTCAGACTTTCATCCTGCCGCACAGGTACCGGCAGAGCCACACCCCAAGATCCAGTGAATCCATGACTCCCCAGGCCCGACCCAGACGTCCATTGACCTCTGTCTCACAGCCAGCAGAGACATGAATATCACTGCCAAGGGAAGTGAATCTCTCCACGACCTCAACATCCTCACCACAAACAGACACAGACAGGACAGCAGCATCCAAGATGTCATGGAAAGCCTGGTTCTTAGTTTTGACCCAAGAAACCCGTAATCCCAGCGGCTCCGACTCCTCATTCAGCACCTCGAGGGCCCCCAAAAGGATATCTAAAGTCTCCGCAAAGATGAATGCATCATCTGCGAAATCAAGGACGGAGACCTTGACATTCACAAACGATGCACCACAGCTTGATCTCTCCGATATCCTCCCTAGAATCCAGTCCATACAAGTGCCGAAAAGTGTGGGGGCCAGTTCACACCCCTGACGAACTCCAGTAACAACTGAAAATAAGTCAGACATGGTACCACCACATTTCACAGCACTCTCAGTACCAGAGTAGAGTTCAGACATCAGATCGATCAGTTTTGGTGGCACCCGATGAAGACCAAGAATCCTCCAGAGGGCATTCCGATTCACTGAATCGAACACTTTACAGAGATCAACATAGGCTGCAAGCAGCCCCTGCCGAAACTCTCATCTGCGTTTGGTGAGGACCCGAAGAGCAAGGATACGGTCAATCGTTGACCACTTTGGTGTAAAGCCTGACTGCTCTGGACGCTGGTGCTCAAGCAGATGGTGGCAAACCCTATCAAGAATTATCTGAGCAAAGACCTTGCCCGGCACTGAGAGCAGCATCACCCCTCGGTAGTTGTTGCAGTCTTGGCGATCACCCTTCCCTTTCCAGAGAGGGACAACAAGGCCCCTCTTCCAATCAGTTGGGATGATGCCTGTGTTCCAGGCAGAGTAGAAAACTGCATTCAACGACACGAGTGCAGCATTTCCACCAGCCTTGAGAAGTTCAGCATGGATGCCACAGATCCCTGGAGCTTTACCCCGTTTCAATCGGTTCACCGCAGCCCCTGTTTCCACAAGCGAAGGTGGACCACAGTCGTTTGGAGGGTCAGCAACAGGGATTGTAACACCCTTGACGTCCAACTCGACAGCTGGTGGATCAGCCCGGTACAACCGCTCAAAGTAACCGGCCCAGCGGGCCTCCGCTTCAGTCTCCTCTGTCAAGAGCCTACCACTGTCTGCTCTAACTGCAGTGCTCCAAGGGATGGGCTTGGATGAAAGCAATACGCGAATTCCCCTGTAAGCGGGACGAGAATCACCTGTCCACAGGTGATGCTCTACCCCTCACAGATTCCTTGCACATAGGCCACCTTGTCCACCCTTAGTGCACGTACAGTTTTGCGCCTCAGCTTACTTAATAGCTCAGCTCTGCCATTCAGCCTGGCCCTGCGACTCTGGTCAATGGTATCCAGTGTCCCTTGAGAGACAAAATTCTTCTTTGCCCTCCGGTGAGTTCCAAGACATCCACCAGCAACATCAAGGATGGTGGTCTTGAAGGCACTCCACAACTTTTCAGGACCCCCCAAAGCACCCAGATTGCTCAAATATCCACTCAGCCTGTTCGTAAACTCCTCAGCTACCCTCTCATCCCTGAGCTTGCCAACATCCAGCCTAGGCTGGGATGGTACCATTCTCCAGGATTTAAAGTGCAGCTTTAGAATTGCTGCAACAAGCCGGTGGTCAGTATTGAGGAACTGAGCACTCCGGTAGACCCTGCAGTTCTGGATCATCCTAGAGCGACAATCAACAAGGACATGGTCAATCTCCTTTGCCACACCGCCAGCGTTGGAATACCAAGTCCAGCGATGAGCTTGTGGGCGCTGAAACCATGAACCAGCCACGCTAAGTCCATGACTTCTTGCAACGTCAAGGAACTTTGTGCTATTCTGGTTCATAGTTCCTGACCCATGGTGACAAACACGTCTCATTACCATCTCTTTCAGTTCCAGGCGATGCCTTGAAATCCCCCAAGACTAGAAGTGTATCTCTTCTGGGGCACTGATCATGGTACCGAAGTTTATAGTGTTCCTTGTGAAAAAACAAAGATGAACAGTAACAATTTACATTGTTTTTTTGAGACAACATGCCTGCTGGTATATATGGAAGCTTAAGCATGTTTGTCCTTGTGTTTGTTTCATAATATCAGGTCAGATATTTTATTATTAGGATCCGATATGGAAAAATTTCCATCTCCTTGATTGTATGCAGAAATAAAATTATTACTAAATGCATCAAAACAAGTTCTCATGTTCAAGTTGGATGTGTGACAAGTTGTTTCAATTGTGGTTCAGGTCCGAATCCAGATCCGACCTATCAGTGGAATACACAACGTAAACTGGTCAGCATGATTGAGGAATGTGCTTGATCGAGTTCTGTTCTCGTTCCTCCATTTTATTACCTTCGTTGTACTTTCTTCCTGTTTTCATTTTGCATTTCAATGTGAAGTGATTGTTCTTTTTATTAGTGGTCGAATTAGTTGATCCTCAAGTCCCATCAATGCATCGTTAGCAACGACAAAGAACGTCTGTATCATCGGATTTGCGACACGTCAAATTGACATCGTCATGCATCGTCCCTCAAATTGACGTTAAGCTGGGTATCCCGTCTGCCAGCATTAGGTGGGGCTTGGTGGACGTTACAAATCCCATCTTGTCCTTCATCAAGAGCAGACGAGTTATCTCCGGCACACTGAACAAATAACAAATTCATACCTGGACTGCAGGTATCAGATGATCTGGTTTCGTTGGAGGTTTCTTTGTTTGCTATATTTGAGTGTGGTTGTTGTGTGGACACCAGCTTCTGCACTGTAAACTCACCTGAGCAGGTAGTTCATATGTTTCATGTGGACTACCTCGTTCATTTAAGAAGATCAACCAAGTGCAGAATCGCATCGGATGTGACTCGAGCCGATGTTTTACCCGATATTTCGATATTGTATTTTAACATCAATGAACCAAATCAAGACAGGAGACAGATTCGTCACATGATAATAAATTTATTTGAATTGGTAATGCTTATATCCATTTAGGTCTCTTTCACCAAAACCAAACATAAAACCCCAATGAAACACAAAGAGCATCAATAAATCCACATTGCTTTCGTATTTTTGTTTGATGCCTTCTTATCTTCGGCATTGTTGACCACCTTTCTTCATTGCGGTCATGACCTCAATGAACTCTGTAAAAAAGAACAAAGATGGGGCATGTAAGTGAAAGATGCCATTTTAAGTCGAGCATCTTCGTCGACACGTCACCATTCGGCTTTGCAGTCGAGTGAAGATTGTGAAATACTTGTTGAACATGTTACATCACACAATTGAACAGCACATTAGATGTGTATGTGCTTCTACCCTGCAGGATAGACTCACCTTTCCTTGACACAATGTTGTCGCCATCTGCATCGAAGGCTTGAAGAAGACATTTCCAATCATCCTTACTCGCACCAAGTTTCTTTATGTCATCAATGGTTACCTTCCCATTGCCATCCTGAGGGCAGAGAATAATTGTTTAATTTTAATCCTTTTCACTGAATTCCCATCAGTGTGTATCACAGGGAGTTTGTTGTAGATCACACACATTTTATAATCTCTTTTTCGTCCGACTGTTCAATACATCCACTTTACTAACGCATGTTACCCCATGGTTTGTCGCTGCAGCCTGCATGGCATGTCTTATACACGGACATATTTCACGATTACAATGTCATGCAATATACAGATTCAGAGCAGGTAACCACTACATCTCTCATCAATGGCTAATTGTACCACATTTCATCCACCTGTACAGGTACAGGTTACAGCCAAAGCTGAGATTAATTAAACAAAGTACACACTTGTCGAGTAACTTGGTTCAAGTGAAAACACGCAATGAGAAGAAAAAAAATAAACCTCAAAATTATAACAGAAGGAAGAACCATTCCCTTTATGGACATTGTGAGTCCTGTTATAATACAAGGAGAGATGTAAGGATATGTGTGAATAATTTAAATAAAACAAAGCAACCAACCGCGTCCAACATGTCGTATATCTCGTTGAGATCCTTTGAACATTGTCCCTGCACACAAAAACAAGACGAGGTTTTGAAGAAATAGCACAAAGATAAACAAACTTCGTTGTTTTTTAAAGAAAGTAACAACCAGATACAGTACAAGCTAGCATATGAGCAGGTTCTGGAGTTATAGAAAGGAGTGGCTTGCCCTCTCACCGACATCGTGCTTGTCCTGTAGGTGTCTATGGGTCTTGTCCTTGTCCCGTGGGATTTTCAATCGGCGTCTGTGGGTCTTGTCTGCTCTGAGCTTCTTTATAAAGGTTGCCCTCCCTCGAGTTGGGTGTGGTGAATTCTGTGGTTCTTTCCTCGGGCATTTCACATTTGTTATTTTATTTATGTTTTTGAGCAAGGTGGATTTATTTGCTCCAGGCACAATAGCTGTCATGATTGGTGAGATCGCTTTTATGTTTTATTATCACTCCTCCCAAACAAAATAATAATTCAAGAAACCTGTTATTATGAGTGATTTGCCCTTTGACAACAATGTGCAGTAAGGTGTGTTCAGGTACCTCCTTGGAGATATGCGTAGCCCTCCTTCTTGTCGGTCCTTTTGTTCAGTGGATATTCAGAACACGGATCAAGTCACCAGGATGGGGAAGGTGAACCTGGGTGGGGAGGGCGTGGGGCATATTGCCATTCCTTTCCAGATCGGGCCACCTCCCCCACCTTACTCCATGGATACACAAAATGACTGCTTTGGTTTGGTTACCCAGGCAGTTACGTTGTGGTAAATAAAAGGTTCACCATGAACACAATTATGTTGAAAATGAAGGATATTCCCAATGCTTCTGTCATTAATCTTTCTTTGAATTATTTTATCTCTGCTAATTTTAAGGCCCAATCACACCTTGACGTTTTAGCCAGCAATGGCAACGTATTAAAATGTATGTAAAACGCTGGCTTACGTTGAACTTTTGATGTTTTTTTTAAAAGATTCGGACGTATTCATAACGACTTGGTCTTATGCATAACGTATTAGTAACGGACACAGAACGTTTCGTTGTGTTATAGATAACTTGTACCAACGAATGCTGAACCTGTTGTCGGCCTTCACAACCTATGCCCAACGATAGTCTAACTTAGGCACAGCGCACTGCACGTATTGCCGACGATGACGTGGCGTAGGTTATGAAAAGGCTGCCACACAACGATTCAAATCATAACCGCCGCAGAAATGGAAGTGTCAACATCGCAGTCACACCTTGGCGATCTTGCCAGCGTATGCCAGCCTCTGAAAAATGCGTCTAAAACGCTGGCGCACGTCGAATACGGTATGGGTAAGTTTGGTATGCGTGAATAGAACGCTAAAGTACGCTATCATACGTCGTATTAAGTGGAGTACGTCTTGTAATTTTGAACATGTTGAAAATTTTACGACGTACTTGCCGTATGACACACGCTCCGCATGCGATGGGAATAAGTTGTACGCACGATATGCGATCGTTGACACACATCGACACACGTTACTTGTAAGGTGCTCATAAGTCAAAACACGTCAAGGTAATGGTTCACGTCAGTGTTCCAGACTCCCGGTTTTTTTTTCTTCGGTATGACGGTGTTCAGTGTCCAGTGCGGTTATGATTTAAATCGTTGAGCGGCAGCCTATTAATTATATTATTTTATAACTGCACTAGAAATCGAAGTGTCAAAATCACCATCATACCGAAGGAAGGAAGAAAAAAAAAACCTAAAAAAAAAAAAAACAGGGAGTCTGGAACACTGACGCTAACCATTACCTTGATGTGTTTCGACTTATGAGCACCTTACAAGTAACGTGTGTCGATGTGTGTCACCGATCGCGTAACGTGAGTAAAACACGTAACTCATAGGTTAGAAGTAAGTTTCGGGTACACTAAACATTACCTCGATGTGTTTCGACTGATGAGTAACTCACAAGTAACGTGTGTCGACGTGTGTCAACGATCGCGTGACGTGCCTACAACTTATGGCCAGCGTTATGCGGAACGTGTGAGTCATACGCTGGCATAAGTCTTAAAATTTCAAGCATGGAAAATTTGAGGACAACCGAAAAGTACAACGTTTAAAGCCAGCGTACAACGACGTATGGCAGTGTTTTTCAGCGTGCTCTCAATGTTATCAAAACTTCCGCATAACGTATTAAACGTGTACCAGCGTTTTAGACAAATTTTCCAAAAATCGGCATAAGCTGGCTAAAACCTCAAGTGTGACTGGGCCTTTACACTCATAATATCCACCGAAGAGGATCGATTACTAAACCCCACGAAGACACCTTTTAAATTCAAAT
The DNA here is from genome assembly GCF_056783735.1 of Eptatretus burgeri. Classification (NCBI taxonomy): domain Eukaryota; kingdom Metazoa; phylum Chordata; class Myxini; order Myxiniformes; family Myxinidae; genus Eptatretus; species Eptatretus burgeri. The sequence goes on from NC_140964.1 coordinate 48,966,691, forward strand.
TGTTATTGGGTTCTGCTCTGCTGGTAAAGGCCCAGTCACACCTTGACGTTTTTGCCAGGAATGGCAACGTATAAAAATGCACGTAAAACATTGGCGTACGCTGAAGTTTTGAGGTTTTTTTTTTTTAAGTTTTGGTCGTATTCATAACGTGTTGGTCGTATGCATAACATAT
>NC_140964.1:48969362-49039362 GCF_056783735.1 Eptatretus burgeri
ACTTAGCATTATGAGGAACACCTGTGAGAAAACCGGGTGAACTTTATAAACTTTGTATACAATACTTTGACCAGGTACACGCGAACAGAAAATCCACCTGACACGTCCCATGGCCGATTTCCAAACTCCCCAAGGGTGATGGCAGTTTGGCGTGACAAGAAAACCAGTTTGTGCAGTTTTTACAAAATACAGTGCTACCTGTCTGTATGTGAAGGTTTCCTTCAAACTCGGCACAAATCAAACTTTATTTCCAACCACAAAAAGTTCCAAAACATTTATCGGAGACTTCTGTGACATTCTCAACCATGACTGTTGCAAAGATGAAGCTTTATTTTATTTTGACATTGGTTGTTATTAGCCACCATTGGTCTTCCTCTGAAAACGGGGGCTTATGTATTTGGTCTCGATTTGTCTGTGTGTGTGTGTGTGTGTGTGTGTGTGTGTGTGTGTGTGTGTGTGTGTGTGTGTGTGTGTGTGTGTGTGTGTGTGTGTGTGTGCGTGCGTGTGTGTTTGTTTCCGCGTGAGAGTGTGTGTGCGTGTGCGTGTGTGCGTGTGCGCATTTGCGTGTTTGCGTGCGTGCGAGTGTGCGTGAGATTGCGTGTGTGCGTGTGCGCGTTTGCGCATTTGCGTGCGTGTGTGTGCGTGCGTGTGTGTGTCTGTGTGTGCGTGCGTGTGTGCTTGTGTGCGCGTGTGTGTGTGTGCGTGTGTTTGCGTGTGCACGTTTGCGTGCGTGTGTGTGTGTCTGTGTGCCTGTGTGCGTGCGTGTGCGCGTGTGTGTGTGTATGAGCGTGTGTGCCTGTGTGTGCGCGTGAGAGCGTGTGCATCCGCAACCATATCTTGGACATGTCTTGACTGATTTTTTTTCGTACTTGGCACAAAGATAACACATGATGGTGTACATATGTACGTCGTTGTTATATGAGTATATATATATATATATATATATATATATATATATATATATATATATATATATATATATATACATATATATATACATATATACACATATATATATATATATATATATATATATATATATATATATATATATATATATATATATATATATATATATATATATATATATATATATATATATATATATATATATATATATATATATATATATATATATATATATATATATATATATACAGTCATGCGGCACTTAACGACGGGGTTACGTTCTGAGAAATGCGTCGTTAAGCGACGTCGTCGTTGTGCGAACATCATATTTTAATTTTTTTTTTTTCGTTTTCGAACATCGTTCTTACACAAACCTGAACACCTAGGCTATATGGTATACCCTATTGCTCCACGGATACAAACCTGTACAGCATGTTACTGTACTGAATACTGTCAGCAATTGTAACACACATCCAAGAGAGACGGAAGACATGTTAGTTTTACCTTTGTGCTGTTCATGACGGCCATCGGTGTTGTTAGCAGCAGCTTACAATCTCCTCTCGCATCGATTATAAAAAGGTGAATAAATAGCGTTTGGATTTTATAAACACGTAATAATTGCATCGATGTTATAAGTTATAAATGAAGAAACTGTGCTGTATGGGGATTGGATGCTTGCAGTCAAGTGGTTGGGTTTTATATTACGGCTCGCCCGCTAGGAGGCTTTTGCAGTGTACTCCCGCTCGCATGCAATAAAGCAGAGTTATTTCTGGGCCCCCGTGTCTGCCTGCCTCTCAAACACAACAGTTGGCGACGATGGATGGGAGTGACAGTAATCGAGTTACTGTTCACGGCAAAGTGCCGGTGTTCACCAGCGATGACTTTGAGCTGTTTTTGGAGCAGTTGGAATGTTATTTTGATGCAAACGGCGTGGCCGAGGAAGGCACGAAAAAGTCTATCCTTCTGGCATCACTATCGCGGGACAACTACCGGCTGTTAGGTGATCTGGTTGCTCCCGACAAGCCGAGAGACGACGTGCTGATGTCTGTGCGATTGTGCAGAAGATGAAAGCGCACACTGCGCCGGATAAGTCACCACGGCTAGCACGGTACGAGTTCGATCACCTGGCGAGGAGCCCGAGAGAGCGCGTGGCGGACTTCGTGGCGAGGGTGAAACATCTGTCCGTTACCTGCAAGTTCACGACGGATGAGCGTCCGGCCAGACTCAAAGATCGATTTATTTCCGGTTTGCAGGACCCGAAAATGGTTTCGGCGATACTGCATATGAAGTTCAAGGACATCACATTCGGCGCTGCGGTCGAAACCACGTCGGCTGTCGAACAGACCCTCAGGGATGTACGAGCCATCGCCAGTCAACCCATATCAGGTGACTTGGGGATCAACGCGATGTCCCATGCGCCTCAGGCTGCACGAACGACTTTTGGTATGAACCGCGGCCAGCCTTCGCAACACGTCCGATCGGGTGGCGAGGTGAACACGCAGGCATGTTAGGGGTGTGGAGGTCAGCACCTTTGGCGTGTATGCCCGTATAAGAACAGCGTGTGTTTGCATTGTAACAAGCCGGGACACTTGAAGCGTGTGTGTCGAGTGGCATTGGCCACCGTTAAGGACATGGACGGAGATGTGCGGGACGACCCCGATGACCCGGGGCGAGACCTGCAACCAATGATGAGTCTCTTTTCAATTGGTCCTGCGATGACACGACCAATGACGGTGGAAGTCGAGGTCAATAAAACGCCGATCATTTTCAAGATTGATATGGGAGCAGCTGTGTCGATCATAGGCGAACAGACCGCGCGTAAGCTGAACGGCCTGAAGCTTATCCGGTCAGACCTCACTGTACACATACACCAGCAAGAAGATAAAGCCGGTTGGAATGGCAGACGTCTCCGTGGCCTACCAAGGTCAGGACACCGCTCTCAAGCTGTATGTGGTGCGGGGGAGGGGGCCGTCTCTGCTCGGTCGGGACTGGCTGACCCGCATCAGGCTCGACTGGACAGCCATTCACCTTGTACAAACTATACCAGTAGGGTGAATATACTGATTCTGGCTCACTTTTCCCCATGTAAGTGAATGGGGGGTTTTTAGCGATTCATATTTTTTCCCTAAAAATAACCCCCCTTTTTATCCCAAGGTATATTTATTTGTCTCTCCTTTTAACCTTGGGGCACTCTTTTCAAACAACCAATGCAATAAGATAAAGATTTGTTCAAGTAGTAAAGTAGTAATGTGATTTGTTAAAGGTGATTCTAAAGGAATATCTGAAACATGTAAGCCTAGGGACACTCTTTTTCAAATAACCAATGCATATTGTTTAGCTCACTCATTGAACCTATAAAGATTTGTGCATTCTCAAATTCCTTCAATAGTTTAATTTTCTTTGCACAATAATCCCCATCTAAAACATTTGAATCTTTATATTTTTTAAGATACCCCTTTTGTGTCATTATGAAATGATAAACTTCTCTTAATGCTCTTGTTTGACCACCTCCTGAGCCTCAGATTTTTTTGCATAAGCCACACCCACTTTTGCTAAGCCCCGCCCACTTGCATGAGGTGTTTTATTACGCCACGCCCACTTTTCCGAAGCCCCGGCCACTTTTACTAAGCCTCTTACATCATTTCCAGTTCATTTCTGACTCACAAAGAAATCACTAGAAAATTCTAGAATGCTATGGTTTTGAAAAATTTTCAAAAAAATCCTCCATTTTGAAAAAGGAAGCCTTAGCAACCAGTCTTTCTCTGTAAAAGGTTCAACCCAAACCCCATTTAAAAATTTTTTTTCTGACAATGGAGTGCTGTACTGACTTTCAGGTTCCTTGGAGTTCTACTACTTGTATGGAACTAAACCTTCAAGTTGATGAACTGGATTCAAACCTCTTATCTATTGAGGTAAGATTTTATTTTCCTATTTACAGTTTGATTTAAGCATAGACTCATTTAATAATTAAATCACTTAATTAATACATTATTATTTTCTCTCACAGGAAATTGTATCTGAAAAATACCGATTTTGCCACAACTTGGGGTGAAATTGTTGGCTTGGTTGAAGACCTTGTGAGCGACCAAGACCCACAGAATGAGCTCGACCTTGATGGCCCAACCAAAGAGTTATACCTTGGAGACCAGCAAAATCCTGAAAAAGAGTTTTACAGCAATAAAGAGTTTTACTCATTGTGAGTTATCAAGACAATACCCACTGAACAAGTTATACCTTGATGAGCCAGAATACAAGTTTTACCTTGGAGACTGACAAATTAAAAAAATCAGTAAATGAGTTCTGCCTTGATGGTTTAAATAACTACCTTGGAGACTTGAAATGTGGGTTCTGGCTTGATAACTCACAATGTGATACGTATCTTGGAAACTCAACAGGAATGTGGTTATACCCTGGAGACTTGGAAAGTTGGGTTTATTTTGGAGACTTGAAATGCTACCACTCTTTGGGATCTAAACCTAGCGATGTAGTTCTTTGTTGGATGGTGCTTGATGAGAGCAATATCAAGAAAGTGCAGGAAAGTTCTTACTCCCCGTTTCTACTTCATGAAACCTGAAAGCTTTAAAAGACAGAATTGGAAGAGGAGAAAAAAAAATATTTTGTTGAAATAAGTATTTAAAAAAAGATATTGTGTTGGGTGAGGGTTGAGATTTTGAATGTGAAGGTTGGGGTGGGGGTTGAGATTTTGAATGTGAAGGTTGGGGTGGGGGTTGAGATTTTGAATGTGAGGGTTGGGATTTTGAATGTGAGGGTTGGGGTTGAGATTTTGAATGAGGGTCGGGGTTGAGATTTTGAATGTGAGGGTTGGGGTTGGGGTTGAGATTTTGAATGTGAGGGTTGGGGTTGAGATTTTGAATGTGAGGGTTGGGGTTGAGATTTTGAATGTGAGGGTTGGGAAACACACACACACACACACACACACACACACACACACACACACACACACACACACACACACACACACACACACACACACCAAACAAAAGTTAAGCCTTGACTATTCAGTTGAGGATTCCGTGTTTTGGATTCACAAATCTAAGAACGTCCCCCTTTGACAAACATTATATACTGCTGTACACCTCGGACTTGGCCCTCGAGTGTCCACAATGGTGTATAGTAAGTAGAAGGGAGTGAAGCGCCAACCCATTGCTACCCATGGGTATTATCTGCTTAGTTTTGTCTTTTGTAATTCCTGTGAATACAATGAACCTAAAATCTCTTCCCCTTCTAAATCATATATCTTATAAGTCCAAGGAACCGTATCTATTACATCAACAATTTTAAAAAGTTCGTTTAGTATAACTCTTTTCAAAATGAGATTTCCATCTATATATTCTTACGATATCACCAACTTTGAACTTAGGTTTTCTGACATTAATCTTTTTCATATTTTAATTTTGTAAATGTTTCTGATGGTTTCATATTCGTTGACGTGTGAATCGTGTCATTATACTTATCCACAATATCCTGAATAAAAGATGACCATTGTTGTGAACCGAGTTGTGTGAATTTTTTATATAGTCTCTTTTAAGGTACGATTAAAATGTTCAATAACAATGGCCTTTCCTTCATTAAAGGTACTGTATATTGTAATACTGTTATTTTTAGAAAATTCATAAATGTCTTGTTATTAAAACTCTCTACCCTCATGAGTCCACAATTTTTTAGGTTTTCTCTTACTTTTATTAAATATCTGTTGAAAGGCAAACATAAGGGTATTACCTGTTTTGTTTTTTAAAGGGACAACCTACATATATCTACTCCTCAAATCGATAACGGTTAAAGCATACTTGTACCCCTTATCATTATTGAGTTCAATCAAATCAGCGGACCAGATATAATCAACTTCCTTGGACTAAACCTTCCTTCTCTGAAACTTTGTGAATATTGGTTTATGTAATTCATCAGCTAATTGCTCTTCAATCTTAATGACATCATTTGAGCCTATAAGTTTTTTAAATTTCCAAGTCCAAATTTCAATTTAGCACTGATCAACTTTTTCTCTCAATGTTGGATTTTGTATCAGAGACAAATTATACAACATTTCTCTATCGGCTTCATGCTTTTCTTCCAAAGTTGTGGTATTCCCATAATCAATATCGTGTCTCATGTACACTTTATCAACCCTATTGATGGGCTTACTCCATGATTTACGATTGTCTGCCTCATGTAATCTTTTATCGAAGTTTGTGCCTGAACCACAGAAAGAATACCCTGGTAGATGTAATTCCCCTGGTATTCCAGTAGTCGTAAATTTACTTCCTGGTAAAAACTTTTGTATATCTCCTCCGAGTTTGTGTTTGGAGATAAATTGATTTTTTTTTTTGAATCACACACCGAACATATACCTTTTTGTATAACCCTGTTATTTTTACTTTAAAAATATGAAATATTTTTTGTATTGGTTTTCTTTTTACATTTGAGACAATAACTCATTTATGTGTGAGAAAAATTCCTACAGAGTGCGAAAACCTTTTTAGTTTCCAACATGCAAATTTGAATCTTAATTTTTAAATCATAAAGAATCCTTAGAAAAGTCTTTACTCTCTCTCCTCCATTTATTTGAGAAAAAAATGAAAAACTTTAATTAAAGTCGATATCTTGTCCTTGAAAACAGTCTTGTCGAAAATCTTGCTAATAGACTTCTCAATTCTTTGTTTTCCTCCTCGGTGGATTGTTATTTTCTGCAATACCCCCAATCTTTTTTTAATCTCACTGGTTTCCATATTTTCATATTTATTCATTCGCGCTCTCTCCTCCCTCTCCTCATTCTCTCTCTTCTCTCTCTCCTCCTTCTCTGTCTTCCCTCTCTCCTCCTTCTCTCTCTTGTCTCTCTTCTCTCTCTTCTCCCTCTTCTCCCTCTCCTCCTTCTCTCTTTCCTCGCTCTCCTCTTCTCTCTTTTCCCTCTCCTCTTTCTCTTTTTCCTCCTTCTCTCTCTCCTCCTTGTCCTCCTTTTCTCTCTCTTCATCTCCTTCCTCGTCCCTTACTAACCTTGAATCACTTTCACCCCATCGAATATCATACATATATTCATCGGGATTTCTTGTTATTCCTGTATCCAATTTTTTTTTTTTTTTTACAACAGGAAACCAATAAAATTTCTTTTGGATTTCTAAAAGAGCCTTACGTTTTCTTGACTTTATAATTTTTTCATTATTTAACATTTTAGTTAAATCCAAAGTTGTTGGTTAATCAACATCAGCATAATGCCAATCTTTTATTAAAAATACCTCATTCCTATGTTGTAGAACATATTTATTAAAATACCGAATACCCTTTTCTTGAAGGTATGCTTGGACACAGAAATGATAATTTTCTTGAAGCCTTCTTGCCGTCATTTATATATTAGAAATATCTGTTAGAATTATATGATGACACGAAACACCTCCCCATCTTCCCGTAGTTAAATAATTTTGTATTTCCCCACTTATTATATATAATCCTGTTTTTTTCTGTTTTAATGATATAAACTAGGGCAAAACCATTATTATATTTACCCTTATTAAATTCTTTTATTTGTTGTTTACTCATCGTGACTCCACAAAACTCATTCTCTATACCAAGTGGATAATATCCTTCCTTACGAGACTGATTTAATTGTTCCAGGTCTTTTAGGTCAATTTTAAATGACCAATTATACCCTAAATCATTCATATCATACCCCATTGTTCTATTCTCATACAAACCATACGCCCTTCTTTATAAAAAATTATTTTAATTTGGACTGTGAATTGTGTATGACCTGGAGATAAAATCAACACTTCTATATCTTTGGAATACACGGCCATTTTATTTAAGGATATATATTGTGATAAATCCCTTAATCTCACCAAGTCATTCGCGTCAGTCGGGCTTGGATAATTTTTTAATTTTTAGGCATTTTTCATATTAATATTTTTTGTTATACTATATTTATGTTGTTCAGCCTGTGCCTTTGTGTAATAATTTGATAAATCAATATGCAGTTCTTGGGATACACCAAAGATAGAACCATCTTTAACAACATAAGTCATTTATATTAGATTAAAATAATGTCATAAAAAAAATTTCGTTTTGTTGACATGAAATAACACATATAGACATACTTGACCACAACACTTGGAATTTAATTCTTGGACTAGAAATGTTTGATAAACACCATTCTGTAAGAACTTTATTACTTCAACAGGTGGTGGAAGACCAAAACTATCAAAATGATATCTGTCTTGGCTATTAAAAATACAAACCCAATGAGAACCGTTCCCATTATTAACTTCGAAGTTCATAATGATATTCTTTGTATGTTTAGACACGTTTGTTAATTCATTTCTCATAAAAATAACCACATTATGAATTTTTAATTTCTTACAATATTTGACAAGTTGTAAATTTGATGTTGTATTCTTTCCAAATTCTTTAAACCACTCATCAATGCTCATTTATTTATTAGAAAGATATAATCCATTACCTCTTTTAGTTAATTTTACACCTGCTTGTGCGATAGAAGAAAGCATATCTCCAACTCACAATCTCGCTTTATCAGGCAGACTTTCAAGTTTTTCAGCAAAATCTATAATTACACCACTTCCACTAATTTGTTTCTCCAACTCTTTGTTTTGTCTTTCCAATTTTTTTGAGCCCGGAGTTGAGCCTTCCTTTCATTGGCAGTTTTCACCGCCGTTGAAATACCACCCGTCAATGCTCCAACCGCACTTAAACCAGCAGATAAAGGAATTAGAAATGGGAGAAATCCTCCACTCGTCTCTCTTATTGAATATTTTTTCAACATTGGTTTTGTCATTTTAATTTTAAGTGAGCCAGTATCGTTCAAGATTTTAACCTGTTCTCTTGTGAGCAAAACATCAATTCTTACTGCTCCTTTTCTCTGAATTGTATTAATGTTAATCGTACAAGGCTTTTCATTTTGAACATAAGATGATAGTTTATGAAGATTGATTTGATTAACATATACCCCAGTTGGTACTTTGCCACTCATTTATTTAACAAAAAATTATGTGAGACTAATCATAACACCATTATCTGTATTAATCTGTAATTCTGTTTCTTCCAAAAGCAAACAATATGTATCAACTTCTTCACTCTCTCCTCTTTCAATGTATAGGGAAGTATCCACTCGATTTGACTTTATAGTTTCCTTTTGAGCACTCAGGTCAAACGCATAGATTGTATACAAACTTGTAAATGCTGTTATATCCAAAATAGGTTCTTTATTTCCATTACTTTCACACACCTTTTGGTAAGACTTGTATGCTTCAGCATAATCATTTTTTTTTCCCCAATTAATTTCCAATCGATCTCGTGAATAAAATGTTCCATCTCGAGAAACAGGAAGTTGTTTCACCTTAGCGTTATCACTCAATGCGTTATTCTTATCAGTCGCAGTATCATCATCTGTTTTTTTTATTTAATTATCCACAGATATCGTGGCTTTCCTTCCAGAACACCGAAATTCCACGTGCAAGTGGTTTGGTTTAGTTTAACGTGTTGACATCTTCTTTTGAGGTATGATACACTGAGTGGTTTCTTTGAGTTAAGTCTTCTATTCAACATCTCTTCTGTTTTAAGATTAGGAGTATATTCACTAAGATACCAACCCATTTCATCAATTACAAATTTATTCTGATCACCAAAAGCAATAGCAACACCAAAAAGTAATCTATTTTCATTATCATTCCTTTGCAGTTGAAGTCTAATTTTAAGACCATACAGAACTTTATCATGATCACAAAATCCAAATATACCTTTAAGAGGAACTGCCACAGTAAAACTATTAACTGCTTTTGTATCATCATTATACGCTCCTTTCCTTTGAATATATCCAGGGTCTGTGGTTGTTCCCGTTGACTTATCAGGAATAAAACCTTCGAAAGACCCCTTTCCCATTCTATCACTGAATGTATATAGTGTAAATTTCATCATTTCAGATACAGCAGAGACATAATCAACCGCTTCAACTTCTTGTGTCCCAATGTACAAATGAACACTATCAAACATTTTCCAGAAGAAATCATTTACGAGTGCAGCGTTTGTGTTATTCCCAGCCTTAGTGAATGTAAATTTACACAACAATAAACTTTCGGATAGATTCAAATAAGTTTGTTGATTATTTATTTCAAAACTTTTTGTACCACTTGCGTTCCAGTCTGTTCCAATTATGCATTTACCTTGAAGTAATCTTCTTTTAGTGGAGTTTGAGATGATAATAGTATCATCCAAATGATAGATACTATCAATTGCTTCGATACTTGTATTTATTTAGGAAAAAAGATATTAAAACTTTTGAAACCCTGACCCAAGTATTTGAATTATTTTCTGTCGTTCTTGGGGGGACAACTGAGTTTTGCCTTTCTTAATTTCTTTAATTGCTTGTAATTTATGAGATTCCTTCTGAGCATCTTTTATGCTCTTTACAGCACCTGCTGTAATTTAATTAAATGTAATTATTTAACAAAAAATTATGTGAGACTAATCATAACACCATTATCTGTATTAATCTGCAATTCTCTTTCTTCCAAAAGCAAATAATATGTATCAACTTTATACCCTAAATCATTCATATCATACCCCCATTGTTCTATTCTCATACAAACGATACGCCCTTCTTTATAAAAAATTATTTTAATTTGAACTGTGAATTCTGTATGACCTGGAAATAAAATCAACACTTCTGTATCTTTGGCCATATTTAACAAAAAATTATGTGAGACTAATCGTAACACCATTATCTGTATTAACCTGCAATTCTGTAGGATGGTAGGTGGTACAGTGGTGGGAAGTCGATTTAATATTTAAAAAATCATCTTTTTAGATATACACATTCTAAGGTCATTAAAAAAAACGAGAAGTCGAAGAGAGATAAACAATATACATTGTTTATAAGCTTTTGACTCTGTGTTTAATCCCCGTCCTTTCACACGCAGGACAATTCTCAAATTTGTCATATGGAGAATCAGGGAAATAAAGTGAAGCATATTTATAAAGTAAAACTGGTTATTTGCTGGTTTAAGTGCTGTAACCTGCTCCATTTCCCAGAGCAGAAGCAGTTGAACCAATTAGGTCTATATGTTTAAGAATAGTTGAACCGATACCCATTAGAGTATCGATTATCCCATATCCTCTAAATTGATGTCCGATACCCATTAGAGGATCAATTATCCCATCTCTAAATTGACGTCCGACACCCTGATACCCATTAGAGTATCAATTATCCGATCTCTAAATTGATGTCCGACTCCCCTTGGTCTCTAAGGTTTATAGTATCCTCCAGCAAGATACATACCTTCACCCTTGTAGTATGGGGAAAGGAACATCCCATCCCCTGTAATTATTTTTTATTTTCCCAACTCGTATTTCCTCACAATAACCATCGTATTTATTTATTGGAAAACTTCACGTAGGTGGATTCTGATGGATATAACTTCTCCATTAAAAGAAATCATACGATTATCTTGGTCGGTTATCCTAAAATTTACTCTGTGTATGGTTATTCCTGACACAGGGAGATAAACCAATTTTTTGGGGTTCCATATTGAATTTATAACCAATTGGGGTTGAGTATGCACTGAATGAAAATATTGTATTTGTTTTTATTCCATCATTATAAACACCATCAATCAAATCACATTGAATTAATACCGAATTTATTCCTGAGGCTATTTGAATGACATTTGTTTCTTTCTTACATATTTCTTTATTCCCTTTAGCCTCTTATCAATCTGATCACCATACTTATAAGCATATGCCTTTGCTCTCAATCGAATCAACTCACTCATTACTTTTCCACCCAACTCATCCTTAAAAACTTACCAATAACCTTTTCATTCTTTTTTGAAAATAACTAACTCTTCTTACTAAAATTACTTGTATCATATACTCCAATATTTTTCTTCATATCTTTATAAACATCATCAGTTTTTACATCTCGGAGAAAACTATCAGTGTCCATATATAACAATGAAACATTTTCACCATACTCTGTCTTTAAGCCATTATACAAATAATCATACATCAATATCTTTGATACATCAAAAACTGCTGTTCCAATATAAATTGGTTTATCCATTACAATACTTTCCTTTTCCATATGAATAGCAGAAAAGTTCTCTGAAAAAACCTCTTCTCTCTTAAAACTTGGTTTATTTATCAATCTAGAAGCTTCTTTCCAAGATGTTGCAAATCTAATGTTTTGCCTGTTTCTCACATTCTCCATTGTCTTTCCAAAGACAGCATTATTAATCAATTTATAGAATTCCCCTTCATATTTTACTTTTGTATTTGTTCTCATATCTGTATTGAATTTAATATACTTTTTCATCCAAGGACTTTGTTTATATTTTAAAACTCTATGAATTTTAGCTACTCTCAATCCTTCTCTCAAAAACTATTTCAAGCTTATCTGATGCAAAACATATCCCTCTTTATTATAGAATGGTGTTAATAACTTTTCTGTTGATTTGCCTTTAATATTAAAACTTTTATGATAATCACTTAACCATTCTTTCTTTGGGGTTTCTTTCTCACATGCAAAAAGAAGGTCTTTATGCTTATTATGAAGATCACTCGGGTACCTCAAGTCAACTTCAAAATAATAACCTTCTTCTTCCTCATTCAATTGCTCTTGAGAAGAAATAACTATTCATCAAAGCCTTTTCATAATCCTTTTCTTACACCCACTCTAATTTACCATAAGGCAGAGATTGGGACATTGCCCATCCATACAAATTATTAACATCAAAATACATCAAATAATTACTATCTTTTTCACTATCATAATTTGGAAGATATGTATTACTTGCTTTTGCATATCTTTTTGAACATGCTTGTGATATTCCACCTCTCTTAGACTTCTCAATCATGAAAAGCATATCTACATCACTGATTAAATCTATATCTTGTTTTGTCATTTTCAACATTGCACTCCAAGCTAAACCAGAAGCTGTGAAATAGTGGGCAGGATCTAATCCATAACAATTTTTATTATGACAGAGTGATCTAAAAGCTTCAAACACATCAGCTAACAATAAAACATCTGTTTTTCGATACAAATAATGATATTCTCCAAGGTTCTTTATCTTAAATATTTTCCAAATTTCTTGTGTGTGTTTATATTCCTTATCACTTATCTCTTCTTCATAAAGGTTATTATAGAAACTTTATTTTGAAGGAAGTTGTGTTTCTTTAAATCTCATAAATGAATCCAGAAAATCATAAGGATAAATTCCCTTACTTGCAAGAATTTTCTCTTTACTTTGAATTTCATTCCTTGTTTGAATTTCGTCTCTCGTTACAATTCCCTGTTTAATCAGAATTTCCTCTTTCGTTAGAATTTCATTCATTTTTTAAATTTTCTTTATAATTAGAATTTCATCTTCAGTTAGAATTTCTTCATTAATTTCCTCATTTATTACAATTTCCTCTTTACTTTGAATTCTCTCTTTAATCTGAATTTCCTCTTTAGTTAGAATTTCCTCTTTTGGAAAGAATGAATTAAGACTTGGAAAAGACCCCGTGGAGCTTAGATTTGATGCAAGGTAGGCTAGTGGTGTTCCCATCAACTTATAAGAATCTAGAAACCTAATACAAGTTAAAGGTTTTGTGAATATCATTTTTGTAAACGAAATATACTTTTGACTTGTGTTTGTTATGGCAGAAATATTCCCTGGTGTTTTTGAAAGTTCATTGATAAATAGATGTGTATCATAGTTGGTGCTGTTGTGAAGAAAGACTGGAATAAAAGAAGGGAATTTATAATTAAGATTACAACAGGAATGAGTGGGACCTCTATATTTACCAGTAAGATGACAATGATCCCTAACTTTAGACTCCTCAATTTCCTCCTCACAAATATGACAGATATTGTTCTTTCTAAATTCTAATTTTTCTTCTTCGGTTAATTTCATCGGTTCATCTGTTTCTTTCATTAATTTAGTTAGTCTTTTTCAATCCTTTTCTAATCGTTTTACAAACTCTTGTGAAGCTTTTTTCCACTATAATGTTCAAGTTTATTATACTTTTCTCCAACAGATGAATTGATATAATAACAGAAACCACAAGGAATGTTTTTGATATTTATTAGTATATGATTCTTTTGGATTAGGAGAAGCAGTATTTATCTCTTTTAGGATACATTCAAAATTAGCGTTTATCACAAATGGGTGCATGATAGATTTATTATAATCTTCAAAAGAAATCTTTTCACCAGGTTTAGGCATTGTAATTACAGCTCATTTATGATTACTACAATATTTTGAATGTTGTTCTAATCGTTCTTTTGCATGAAATGCATTAAGACATCGCTCACAAGGATATATTTTGTTTGCTGTTCTGAATACCTGAGAAGAGATTAATCTTGATAAATTATTGATGTATGTATAATGTGAATTCCTTCCATCACTAAAATATAAAAGATCAATGTGTGTTTCTTCCTTTTTACAGTTGTTTGAAATTTTTAATATTTGAACTTTGTTTGTATCCGTTAATCCAGATACATTAATATAAAGATTATTCTTTTTCACAAATTTAAGAATATCTGTTAGTGGCATTGGGAATTTAAAATCTGTAATATCCAAGGTATTCTCATATTTCATATATTGTTTTACTCTTTCTGAATTACAATTTGGTGGATGTAAGTGACCAAGAACAAACCAGAGAAAACATTTATTATCATTGTTCTTTATATTACCAACTGCCTTCTTTAGTTTTATTTCTTTTGGTAATTCAATATAAGAAGAAGCTTTAAGAGGGTTTGATTTTAGAATGTGTATATCTAAAAAGATGATTTTTAAAAATATTAAATCCACTTCCTACCACTGTATTATCAGCATCCTCCTCTTGCCTTGATAGTTCTTCATAAACCCCACTATTCAAAAAAATCTTGAAATGATGTTATAAAATGAAGTTCTGTTCTCATATAAGGAGTTTGTTCTTCTTCTTGTCTTTTCATATTCATTTTCACTCCCATATAAAACTTTAAAGTTTTCATTTCTTTTAATGTCTTTTTAATAACCTTTTCAACATCAGGTTTCACTATTTCAATTGATTCAGCTATTGATGATGGACCGGGTTCTCCAAATTGAAAAATCCTTATTTTTCTATGCCCTTTAAATGCCCCATCAGTGTTTTCAATGTAATAGTCTCCCTTTACTTTAAACTCATTTTTCTTGTGTTTTTGTGATTGAAGGCGATTCTTATAACTACTCTTCAAAACATCCTTTGAGCAGATATCACAATGTTTTCTTTCCAACTCATGAGGAGATATTTGATGAAATAGATGAAATGTGTGTTTGTTGGTTCTAAGGTGTTTTGTTATCATGTTTATATTCGTGATTACAAACATCACAGTTTGTTGTATTCACCATATTTATATAATGAAACTTTGCTTAAACTAAAATTTTGTTGATAAAAATTTTGTTTAATTTATCGGTGAACCTGTGCTTCAAACCATTTTATCCTCCAACTTTATTCACTTAATAAATACAATGTTTCAAGACACAAAAGACAAGTTTCAATCAATCTCTTCATTTGTAAAAGATACTGAGAAATATGTCAAAGATGTAAAATTGAACAAAGATAAATATAACAACTATTGGATAAAAACAATTATTGTAAATAATATGAGTTCTTCAATTTCCTTCAGTGGAAGGGCTTTTAGTATATCTGGAAGAACATCAATGAAAGTATCTCGAACAAAAGTTTCTCCTCTCCTTCTGGTAATATATTCAAAACTAGAAAAGCAATGAAACAAGAAAAAGTATCAAAAAATAAAAACCTTATGGATGAAGCTTTAGAAAGAAAAGATAAGACCATCTGTAATATGCAAGGAGAAATTTGTATTTTTTCAACAACCCTAAAGATGTAAATCCTGATGAAATAAAGGATGTTACTATATCAGGTGAAATGACATTTCGTTCAATAGTAGTTAAGGATCATTTTAAAATTACCTTTAAAATAAAAAATGTTGCAGTTGAATCTGGTAATGAAAAAAAGTATATAGATATCAATGGTAATGTGGTTATCCTAATTAATTACGAGTCAATATTCAACTGAAGATTTTGAAGATCATGAGAGTTTGTGTTCAAACATATGAAAGTATAGATGATTCCAAAGATGAATTTTAGTTTAAGTAAAGTTTTACTTTATAGATATGCTTCACTTTACTTCCCTGATTCTCCATATGACAAATTTTAGAATTGTCCTGCTTGTGAAAGACGGGGATTAAACACAGAGTCAAAAGCTTATAAACAATGTATATTCTGTGATTATCTTCGAATTAATGATAATAAAAAATATAAAAACGAAAATAATTCTTTTAGATTTACACCAAAAATGAATTACTTTACAAGATTGATTAGAGAAATGAATGTAAAGTATGAAGGTGATAACACACCTTTCCTTACAAGGGAAGAAACTGAACATATTAGAGAAATGTTCAAAGGATTGTTGTTATATATTATTCACGATTGTCATTTTCAGGGAAATATCAACACAAGATATTGCATAAATAAAATAATGGATTATCTTGAAATTAAACCTGAACTTAGGATAAAATATAGAGTTTCTAAAAAAGCCAATAATAAATTAAATAACCTGTTTTCCAAATATATAAATGAATGATTTTTTACCCATTTGGGAAAATAAGATAAAATTTTACAATCATAAAAATCTTCCAAATTCATTAGGATGTCTCAGAGTTGGTTCAAGCGGATGTGGAAAAACCTGCTTACTTTTGAAGATGCTCCTGACTCACAACTTTTTAGATTATGATAATTTAATAATTTTCACAAAGTCACGTTTTCAAGCAGAGTATCAATTACTCTCACAAGGTTTTAATGCTGGTCTTCAAAAAGAAGATATAATCGGTTTATTTAAACTTCAAAAAAACCTAAATTATTATAACATTGAAGATATAATACAACTATTTTATGATACACAGAGATGTAAAAAGAAATCAAAACTGATAACTTGTATTCTTTATGATAAAACGGATGATATACCATCACCCCAAGATTTGGATAAATCAAAAAAGAACCTCGTTATCTTTGATGATTGTGTTAATGAGAGAAACCAAACGGTAATGGACAGATATTACACAAGAGGGAGACATTCTTCTTGTAATTGTATTTATCTTAGTCAATCATACTTTCAACTTCCTCGTCGTTCCATCGGAAACAATGCTAATACTTTTATTTTATTCAAGTTAAATTCAATAGATATAAACAATTTTTGGAGAGATAATTGTTCCACATTATGTAGTAAAAAGGAATTTGGGGATTACATGAAGCACACGACTGAAAAATATAAATATATTGTTGTTAAACAAGATGAGATATTAAATGATATTTTCCAATAAATAAATGGATGCAAAAGATAGAGCAAGATTTTAGGAACATCGAGTTGCTTTCAAAAGTTGTAAAACAACAGGAAGACATAAAGAAGAAACGCAGACAGAAACAAACGGGTGAAGAAGCATTTGAAAGAAAACAAGAGAAATCTTTTAAACCACTAATAAAAACTTCCAAATAAAAAATTATCGATGTTTCCACAGTTCCCACAATAGAATATACTCCTAAAAAATTTCAAATGATAAAAGATTTCAGTCAAATGATGGAGGAAGAATTAGAGCATGTAGGGGAATTAGAATATGATGATGAAGGATTATTTCAACAACTGGAAAAGATTAATCACCTCCCTGCTTATATTGTGAATGCTCTTTAAAACAATGAATATTCAGCGGAATCAAAAACCAAAGCAGGATTCATTCCAACAGAACAACCAGCAATATTTCATCTTGTTCAATAAAAGGTATTGATATTTAATGATGAATTAAGGTTCTTGAGTTTTGCTCAACCCCCTGTTAAATTAACCCCCAGATTAATGTTGCTTCTCACAAAAGATGGAAGACAAGCTTCAACTGTGAGGGGTGAATCAAAGTATTTTGATAAACCATAGGATATGAAAAATAATGATGATAGAGTATATATTGATCTGCTGAACTCTGTTGATTATCGGGTTAGTCTTTCTGGTAAACGTAGCAACAATGAGAAGGAGAAACACATTATTCAGGCTTTAAGTATCCTTAGTTCAGGTATTAGTTTTCTTCCAAATGACCCATTGCAATAAGTTACTAGACTGTTATTGTTGTTAGGTAGTAAGAAGGGTGGAAATAACAATTGTTTTAATGAAGCATCAGCCATTTTAGACCAGTCGATGAACATGAAAATAATTCATAAATCTCAATATAAAGACATTTTATCTCATATTAAATAAGATGAGAGCCTGGTGTTGGTGCAGTGGTTAGTGCAGTGGCTTGGGATCCAAAAGGTCCTGAGTTCAAGCCCCGTTGGGCCACTGAATTAATACATCAGGGGGTTGACTCAGCCTGTCATCCTTCCGAGGTCGGCGAAATGAGTACCAGGTGCACTGGGCCAGTGTATACCCTGGTTAAAATAGGTGTGCCATATCCCTGCGTCGTAAGAGGCGACCAGGGTTGCGTCAGAAAGGGCATCCGGCGTAAAACATGTGCCAAATCACTATGCGGATCATATGGATGATCCGCTGTGGCAACCCAAAAAGGGAGCAGCCGAAAGAAGAAGAAGATTAAATAAGATGAGAAGCACAATCCTGAGCTTTAATTTCACAACAAGCTACCACACATCTTCATTCCCATACCCACTACAACTTGACCCAACAAAAGAATATGAGGCATCTTCATTGTCCATGGAAACTTATAATAACCTATTTAATATAACTGAGAAAAATGACAAGTTTAGTTATAATCCGGGAAGTGGATACAAAATGATAACAGTCTCACCCGGAGCATATGAGATTTCTCAAATATCTTCCGAAATTGCTCGTCTTATGAAAGAACAGTGTGATGAACCAAAAAATATTATTATAGACCTTCAAAAACATACTTCAAAATGAATGATTAAACTTAAAAATAACTAAAAGATTGATTTCACAAAAGATAATTCATTTACAGAGTTATTGGATTTCTCCTAAAAAAAGATTGAAACTAATGGGACGTTTTACAGTGATTCTTTATAAAGATTGCCCTCCCTCGAGTTAGGTGTGGTGAATTCCGAGGTTCTTTCCTCTGGCATGTCAGTTTTATTATTTTATTATCTTGCCAAAACGAAGTTTTTGCAAGATATGTTCGTCAGCTTGTATGGTTTTTTTATTTGTTTTTTGTTTGTCTGTAATCACATATAAAAAATTCTGCAGAGCACAGTTATCATTGGAAATTTTTGTAACCGCATATCAGAGGCCTATAGAGGTCCCTTTCAGCGCATAAAATTTTGAAGGTCAAGGTCAAAGGTCAAGCTCACTTTGTCACAATCAGGGTAGTCGACAAAACCCTTATTTTTTGAGTAATTTTGATCGGATAGTCTTCAAACTTCATGGGAATATAGTTCATGGTCTGGCGCTCAGCTGATTAATTTTTGGTGGCGATTGGCCTTGACCTTCATGGTTAACGCCTTAGGTCAAACATATTTGACCCCAAGGTCAAATTTTCAAGTTTTAGGAACCATATCGTGTAGTACCTCAAATTGAACACCTCGATGAGTGCTTTCTAGATATGTCAAGCTTGAGACATTATGACGTCATTTGGTGACGTTATGAGGCAAACGCATATTTTTCATGGTTACTCTGTAGAACGATTCTCATCGGAATCTCTCGTAGGCAGATATTCCTCAAGGAGTCGCTCCTGGTAGATCGCAGCTCTGTTCACCTCAGTGTGACCTTAAATAAGTCACACGTGGTCACCTTTTGGCAAGATACCGGTCACCCTGCGGGTGACATTGGTTTATTTATCTCTTTTTGAGTAAGGTGAATTTATTTGCTCCAGGTGCAATAGCTCTCCTGATTGGTGAGATCGCTTTTATGTTTTTTTTTATCATTCCTCCCAACCCAATTAATAATTGAAGAAACCTGTCATTATGAGTGAATTGCCCTTTGCCAACAATGTGCAGTAAGGTGTGTCCAGGTACCTTGGAGATATGCGTAGCCCTCCTCCTCGTCGTTCCATTTGTTCAGTGGATATTCAGAACACGGATCAAGTCACCAGGATGGGGAAGGTGAACCTGGGTGGGGAGGACGTGGGGCATATTGCCATTCCTTTCCAGATCGGGCCACCTCCCCCACCTTACTCCATGGATAAACAAAATCACAGGTTTGGTTTGGTTACCCAGGCAGTTACGTTGTGGTGAATAGAAGGTTCACCATGAGCACAATTATGTTGAAAATGAAGCATATTCCCAATGCTTTTGTCATTAATCTTTCTTTGATTTATTTTATCTCTGCTAATTTTACACTCATAATATCCACCGAAGAGGATCGATTACTAAACCCCATGAAGACACCTTTTAAATTCAAATTGTTATCGGGTTCTGCTCTGCTGATAAGTTTCATGAAGAATCAGACTGTGTGGCACTCTTACTTTTCACTATTTATTTCTGGTTTGATGGGTTTTAAATCGCCCATTCTCCTCCCTGGACCCCTTACCCCTAAATTGACTCGAATTTTCATTTTCCACAACACTTACCAAGTACTTTTAATGCCACCTAATTTATTTGCGACTGTATTTTGTGGAGTCTCAAGTGGGGCACGGCCATGGACTCCTCTCCCGGTCGCGTATGGCTGTCGGGTCTTTGCAGCAAGCTGTCCTTGGCTGCTGTGCAGATATATCTCCCTTTCAGTGGTTCATGAGAGGTCGCTGCACTTGATGGCGCCACACACACAATAAATTAAATAATATCACAAGTTGGACATACTGTCCATGTAAATGAAACAACTTCGACGTGGCCATGCTGTTGGGGATTTAAGGCTTTCCTTCTGCGTTTGTGATGATCACACCCAACTATCATGATCCAAGTTGCTCTCCTTTGTCACTCCCTTCACAAGTATTCCTCCAATTAACCTCCCCCCCTCTCCTACATCACGCCACCCTATCTCCCACATCACCCCACCCTCTCACTGCCAACTCACTCTTTATTCATGTCTAACAATATGATAGTAATACACAACCTCGTTCTACTGAAACAAACACTTGGCATTATGAGGAACACGTGTGAGAAAACCGGGTGAACTTTACAAACTTTGTATATAATACTTTGACCAGGTGGGCAGGTACACGCTTACAGAAAATCCACCTGACACGTCCCATGGCCGATTTCCAAACTAACCAAGGGTGATGGCAGTTTGGCGTGACAAGAAAACCAGTTTGTGCAGTTTTTACAAAATACAGTGGTACCTGTCTGTATGTGAAGGTTTCCTTCAAACTCGGCACAAATCAAACTTTATTTCCAACCACAAAAAGTTCCAAAACATTTAGCAGAGACTTCTGTGACATTCTCAACCATTACTATTGCAAAGGTGAAGCTTTATTTTATTTTGACATTGGTTGTTATTAGCCACCAGTGGTCTTCCTCTGAAAACAGGGGCTTCTCGATTTGTGTGTGTGTGTGTGTGTGTGTGTGTGTGTGTGTGTGTGTGTGTGTGTGTGTGTGTGTGTGTGTGTGTGTGTGTGTGTGTGTGTGTGTGTGTGTGTGTGTGTGTGTGTGGCTTTGTGTGCATCCACAACCATATCTTGGACATGTTTGAACCGATTTTATTCGTACTTGGCAAAAAGACAACACATGATGGTATACATGTATGTATACATACATATATATATATATATATATATATATATATATATATATATCTTCTTCTTCTTCTTTCGGCTGCTCCCGTTAGGGGTCGCCACAGCGGATCATCCGTATGATCCGCATCGTGATTTGGCACATGTTTTATGCCGGATGCCCTTCCTGACGGAACCCTGGTCGCCTCTTACGACATACGGATATGGTACACCTATTTTAAACGGGCTATACACCGGCCCAGTACACTGGTACTCATTTCACCGACCTCGGAAGGTGACAGGCTGAGTCAACCCCCTGGTGTATGAATTCATTGGCCCAACGGTGCTTGAACTCTGGACCTTTTGGATCCCAAGCTGCTGCCCTCACCACTGCGCCAACACCAGGCTCCATATATATATATATATATATATATATATATATATATATATATATATATATATATATATATATATATATATATATATATATATATATATATATATATATATATATATATATATATATATATACACATACATACATACATACATACATACATACATACATACATACATATATTGTTGCGAATTCGCGCCCACCGGCGTGCGGATGACCGTGTCACTCGAATCGCGACCGCGTCGCCCACCGGAGGGACAATTCAGTCGTGACTCTCCGGGAACTATCGCCCGGAGCCAGTCACGGGTGGGCCTTTCGCCCTCACCACAATCGTGCCAATCGGCCACCCGCGTAGGCTAGGGTTCTTCGCCAAACTCGACCTACCAAAGTACCCACGCGGAATGTAAACCTGGGCGATCGTACCTCGCCGCAGGCCGACTCCGGACACGAACCACTTAAGCGGTCCGTTCCATGCTACAGTGATAACCGAGCGGTGTTTTCATCGGCCTTGAGGGTTCCAATTAATTACCGGGCATATTAAGCCCACTACAAACTCTTTACGTGAAGCAGGATGGGGGAGGGAGATGGCTGGCTGGCTTGGGTCCCGCGACGAGCGGTCCCACACCGCGACCTCGTCGCCGACCGCCGTCCTTCTCGCCTCGGACCCGAGCTCCTTTGCCTCTTCCCGCAACTCTTCTCAGCCGACTCCAGAACCCAACTCGAAGACACACCGATCACTTCGCCACCCGACTCGACTGACTCTCTACCCGACTCGACTGACTCTCCACCCAACTCGACTGACTTAATTTGCCTTGCGCTCGCCTTCTTATAGGCCGGCAGGAGCAGTTAATATGCAAATATCCGGATCAGGATGACCTCAGGGGCAGAGCCACGCTCGCCCATTGGTCGGAGGAAAGGGGGCGTGAATCTCCCCTGATCCTAGAATTTGCATATATCGATTTCACACAGACGCGCCTGGAGGCGGGGCCAAGCCGCTCCGCGCTTGCTAATTGGACGGAGGGGAAGTGGGCGTGTCGCGCTCTTGATCCGAATTCTCCCTCGGAAAGGCCGCTATTTGCGCTCGCAGCTCGGTGCGTTCAGCACCAATTGCCGAACGGGCCCGAGACAGCCCGACGCTCCGTGTTCACAGGTGGTGCAGGAATGGCCGTGGAAGGAGAGAGGTGAAGGTGGTGGAGGGTTTTCGGCTGTGGTTTGATGGTTATGGTGCTGTTTGGGAATGGCGGTGATGCGATGATGTGGGATTGAGTTGTGAAGGTAAAGGTCATGGCTGTTGGCGTTGTTGTTGTTGTCCGAGGGTTGGAGCATGGTTGCAGTTGGTGACGATGGCTGGCGTGGTGGTTGTTGTGTGATGGCGGTTGAGACGTGGTTGGTTCAAAATATAGATGGAACAGAAAAACGGCTATCTTAAAGCGTCGCAGCCCGGATGAATCACATAAATTCCCACTATACAACGGGTTTTGGCAAACTACACATGTACTTAGAGATATCTCACCTACGGGCCCTTTATGGTGTAATGCGAATTTTCACAGCCGTAACACTACCCCATCTCCTTTTTACAGACTCGTCCCGAGTCGTTAAATTTTCGTGTGCCATCATGTGTCGTTCTCCCCTAGTACATTTTACCTTCGGATCCCTGAGTGCGGCATTCATGGTATTCGTGTCCCCAAAATAAATAACCTGAGGGATGAGTAACTAACTAAACAAACCCACTCATATGGATGACTTAAATAAAATTGCCGGCGCTAAGATAGACATGCCGTGGGCGCACTCATATTTACAGTACAACTTAACCTTAGCTTACAAATTTTACACTAAACCATGGCCCAGGATCAATGGACTCTGCAAAGAGAAAAGCAGTTAGCAGGGAGCCAGGCTGCTCGCATGCAGTCTCTGGCTCATGCAATGCAGGTGGCCGGGAGCGTGGCCGGCTGCTCACACGCAGTCCTAGGCCTCCCCCTTTTAAATGGGCGCAGCGAACAGTGGTGCATGGGCTGCACAAATGCAGTCTCCTTGTGCGGCTGCCAACAGGGCAGTCCCTGCAGCTTGCAAACTGTTGCGACGATCCTGGCACACATGGCAATGAACAAGGGGG
Organism: Eptatretus burgeri; assembly: GCF_056783735.1. NCBI lineage: Eukaryota > Metazoa > Chordata > Myxini > Myxiniformes > Myxinidae > Eptatretus > Eptatretus burgeri. The sequence continues at coordinate 48,993,420 of NC_140964.1, forward strand.
GGGGGGGCAAAGCAAAATTGACGGGGGCAAAAAGTAGATGAGGGCAGTGGGCATGGCATGGCAAAGGCAGCAGGCAACCACAGCCTGCAGAGCAAGGCCGTTGCAGGCAAACACAGCCGGCAGACTAACTGGCCGGCACAGGCCTTGCAGTAAAAACCGCCGGCCGATGAACTGGCCGGCACAGGCCTTGAAGCACAGCAACTGCAGACGATCCGGCCGGTACAGGCCTCGCAGCAAAACAACAGCTGCCGATGAAGTTGACCGGCCTTTGCCTTGCAGTGCATTTTGATGGAGGGAGTGCGGTGGTGCTGGCCACTCGGAAGGCAGGCTCGGACCTGCCTACTGTCTCCCTCACACCTATTGCCTTTGCCTGTCACTATCTATACCCACTCCCTTAATTGTAAAACCCAATTTAGCCCCAACTTATTTTTTTGTTGTTTTTATTTTTACTTCCCCACTATAAATCGTCCCCGAACCCACTTTACTGTCCTTGTTCGGCTAACCTATCCTCCCCTAGCCTACTCCCAACCTCTACGTTCCCTTCCCGGAGGGGAATGAGGGAGAGCTAGCATCATGTGCTGAGGCCCAATTCAAGCCTCAGGATGGCCTCCCTAGACTTCAGCGATCTATAACACAAAGTGGGTCCAGTGGCCCACAACGAGAGCGAAGGGATGGATGGTGCGGAGGGGTACACTTCCTAATCTACCCTAACCATTAACCTTTAAACTACTCCAGGGCTTTCAACAAGTGCATCTTGCTTAAACTATTGGTTCTATCAACCCAGATTCCCGTCGCCTGTGTTGGTGTCCTCACAATTTCGGGCCTCGCCCCCCAATTTTCCTTCCGTGCCCTCACATGGTCTCATGGCTGGGATGCGTGGCTCCCTTGGCAGGCACGACCCTCTGCCGATTCTCCAGCTATGGCACCCCCGGTCACGACACTGCCTCCGAGCCTACCAGCTCCCTAAACACCGGGGAGTGCCCTCCCTGGCGACTCCCCTGAAACGCTCACATGGCATGCTGGCTTCCTGGGCCCCTTTCCGAGGGTCACCCGTGCCCACAACACTGCCCAGGCGGCTAACGGCGCCCCGGGCCCCCACATCATGCGGGCGCACCCGTGCCCACTACGCTATCCCGGCCCCCTATGGGCCCTTGGCCGACTACGGCCGACTAGCCTGGTGCCCGGGGTACCCACTCAGCGATACTCACCTTTCGCAGCCACACTCCCAGCCTGTCAACAGGGCTCCTGCACCCCTCCAAATTTGTATCGAGCTGACACTCCCACCAACTGGAAAACGACTTCCATTTTGTCAATTTAACTAACCCCCTAACTCACTCTACACTGACCCCGGGGTCCCTTGGGCGGGAGTCACTCCTCCCCCCAATCACTCAGCGCACCATGCATTCCACATTCGCTCTATTCACACAGACCCGCTGTCCTCACTCACTCAACATGTCTCCACCTCACTACTCTTCAACACACACACTGCTGAACTCTGCCATCCTTCTGCTTACATCCCCTAACTAACTCGTGCTCTCACGTCGTCCCTTACCATACAGCACGTTCCTTTTAACACTATGTAGCAAAGCTACATCCCCTCTACACACTCACCGTCTGTCACTGTCCTCATATCCTTATTTGCAGGGGGGATTTCATCCCTCCATACCGTGCTTGTGAACTCGTTGCAAGGCTCTGCGGGAGCGGCTGTTCCAGCACCGACTCCTCCGGCACGACATATCCATGAAGGCGTAAGGTCGCCCTTGTAAGGTCTCAGGCGGTCCGCGTTAATGATCCGGGGAAGGGCCCGTGGTCCCATTTTAATTTTTAGGACCACGTCACTGATTTGCGCCAGGACGACCCCCGGGCCCTGCCAAGGTGAGGTGAGCTTCGGGCATCTGCCCTTCCTCCGCCGGGGGTTAAAGAACCAAATCTTCGCCCCCGGTGGGTATTGGCTCACCTGGCTCCGGTGGTCGTACCTGCGCTTCATCTTTATACCCGTCTATTGGAGCTGGTGTCATGCGAAGGCATGGACCTTCTCCATGCCTTCCTCCAACCGACGGGCATAGCCCTCCCCCGGGGGCCTATCAAGCCGCTCAGGCGTCGAACCGCACAATAAATCGACGGGGCTTCTCAGCTCCCGTCCATACATCAACAGCGCTGGACGACACGTGGTAGACCCGTGCTGGGACGTGTGATAGGCCATCAAGAGGTACGGGAGATGTTCGTCCCAGTCCTCCTGGTTAGTGGCGGTGAAGAGGGCCAACTGTTGGACCAGGGTCCTGTTGAACCTCTCCACCATGCCATCAGACTGTGGTCTCAGGGGCGTTGTCCGTGTCTTTCGAATTTCCAGGAGTCTGCACACTTCTTTTAGTAACTCGCTCTCAAAATTTCGTCCCTGGTCCGTGTGCAGCTCCTGCGGAATCCCATACCGGCATGTAAATCCTTCTACGAAGGCCTTTGCCACGACCCCTGCTTCCTGGTTGGGAAAGGCAAAGGCCTCCGGCCAGTTGGTGAAATAGTCCATAATTACAAGGATGTACTTATTACCCTGGCGAGTGGGGGGCAGTGGTCCCAAAATGTCCATGGCCACTCGCTGAAGGGCGGCCCCAACCTGATGTAGTTGGAGTGGGACCCTCATCCTCTGTGGCGGTCCCTTTTTCGCAGTACGGGCGTCGCATGCTCGACACCAGTTCTGTACATGGTGCCCCATGTTAACCCAATAGAACCGCCGGCGGACCCGAGATTTTGTTTTGGTCCTGCCCAAATGGCCGCCGGCGCGGGTACCGTGCACCTTTTTCAAAATTTGGGTCTTAAACCCATCAAGGACTATCACCAGCCAAGAAGTTTGTTCGGAAGGAATCTCCACCCACTTGCGATATAAGATGTTGTCCCTCATTTCTAGGGTCCTCCACTGAGCCCAGGATGCTTTTGTTCGCTCTCTGAATGGGGCGATCTCCTCCCCACTGGGCCTCCTGTTTTCCTGGACCCATTTGTACACTGGCCCTATCACGGGGTCTTCCCGCTGGGCTGTGCTCCATGCCAATCCACCAAATTCCTCCCCCGCGGTTAGTGGCAAAGTTGGGCCTACCACCCGGGCCGCACGGACTGGGAGTTTCGGGGAGGTGTCTGCCAATTGGTCCCTCTCCTCATGTCTCGTGCAATATCTGCAGTTTTCTCCCAGACAGGGGCGTCGAGAGAGTGCATGGGCATTCCCATGAGCCTTACCGGCTCCATGGACCACACTGAAATCGTACTGCTGCAACTTTTCCAACCACCTTGCAAACTGGCCTTCCAGTTCCTTGTACCGTAAGAGCCATTGCAAGGATGAATGGTCAGTTCGAACCAAAAATTTCCTCCCGTACAAGTACGGGTGGAAATGGCTCACGGCAGACAGCATAGCCAATAGCTCCTTGCGAGTTGCGCAATAATTTCGATTGGGCCTACTCATGGCCTGACTGTAATACGCGATCACTCTTTCCATGCCCCCCTGTGTCTGAGACAAGACTGCTCCCAATCCTTCCTGGCTTGCATCCGTGTCCAGGGTATACATCCCGTCATCGGTGGGGTACGCTAAAACGGGTGTGGATGTCAAACACCCCTTTAATTTGAGGAAGGCCTCCTGGCACTCCCCTGTCCAATTAAATCTCAACCCCTTCTCCCTCAACCGGTGAAGGGGCCTGGCTATCTCCGCAAAGTTTGCCACGAAGCGCCGGTAGTAGGAGCAAAGTCCCAAAAAGCCCCATACCTGTTTGACAGTCGTAGGTACGGGCCACTCCTCTACCGCTGTAATTTTTCTGGGGTGAGTCTTCACCCCCTCACGGCCTATCACATGTCCGAGATAGGCCACCTCTGTCGCGAACAAAGTGCATTTCTCCGGGCTCAATTTTAGCCCTGCCTGCCTGAGGCGCCTAAACACCTGGTCCAAATTGGCTATCTCCTGGGTGAATGTTATAGCGTGTACCAGGACGTCATCCAGATACACCAGGCATGATTGCCACAGCATGCCGCCTAGTACATGCTCCAACAGTCTCTCAAAGGTGGCGGGGGCGTTACACAAACCGAACGGCATCACATACATGAATACATCACATACATCACATGAACTGATACAGTCCCTTCCCTGTGGAAAATGCCGTTTTCTCCTTCCCTGTCTTATCCATCTCCACCTGCCAATACCCACTCTTGAGGTCCAAAGTTGAGAACCATTTAGAGCCTGCAACGGCGTCGAGGGTATCGTCAATTCTAGGCAGGGGATACGAGTCTTTGAGTGTCACGTTGTTCAGCTGGCAATAGTCCACGCAGAAACGCGTGGTCCCATCCTTCTTTTTGACCAGCACAACCAGTGACATCCAAGGACTTCCCGAGGGCTCAATGACACCTGCATTGAGCATTTTTTTCAACCTGTTCATCAGCCTCCTCTCTCTTGCTCCATGGGAGCCTTCGAGCAGGCTGACGGACAGGCCGGGCCCCATCGGTGTGGATCTGATTTTGCACCAGGCCCGTACATCCAATATCCTCGTGTGACAAGGAGACGATCCCCATGTGTCGGTCAACCAGTTTGTATAAGGCCTCCTGCTGGCCATCCTCCAAATCTACACTACTCCGATTTACCATCTCGCAAATGGGACCAGGCCAATTCCTAATCAAATCTGGAGACTCCCTCTTGGGCCGGTCCGGCTCGACGTTATTGTCCCTCAGCTCTGCGACCTCTTTTACTGGGGTGCAATCTGCCACCTTCGTGCCCTTCCTGATAGCACGGAACCACGCACGAACATTTATCACCTCAACGGGCACTATTGGCCCATCGGTACTTACCAGGGTGCGGCCCATGACTAAACCCGGGGTTTATGGTCCTACCGGTAGTTCCGCCAGGCCGCAGGAGCCCTGCCACGTTGGGTGTGCTCGCCCTTGGCCGGGACCACCGCCTCGGCACCCGGGGGAATGACCACGGAATCAGGAGCCTCCAGCTCCACCCTCTCATCTGTGCTCACGCTCCCCCTAACGGCAACTCCTCACCACCCAACTGCATGACCCCCCCTGGCCCAAGTCGATCTTCCAACCACCAGCCATTAGCACATCCAACCCTATTAGACATGGGTCGCACACCTTCGCCACCCAAACCTCTATCCTTGTTTTCACGGTGCCCAATTTAAACGACACGAAACCACGTCCTATGATGGGGGCCGTTGCCCCGGTAGCTTGCTGCAAACTATGGTTTTGCAGACGGTGGATCTCATCCCATCCGTCAACATTCGAATCAAGGCGGCGCCAAGCCGCTCCGCGCTTGCTAATTGGACGGAGGGGAAGTGGGCGTGTCTCGTTCTTGATCCGAATTCTCCCTCGGAAAGGCCGCTATTTGCGCTCGCGGCTCGGTGCGTTCGGCACCAATCGCCGAACGGGCCCAAGACAGCCCGACGCTCAATGTTCACAGGTGGTGCAGGAATGGCCGTAGAAGGAGAGAGGTGAAGGTGGTGGAGGCTTTTCGGTGGTGGTTTGATGGTTATGGTGCCGTTTTTGAATGGCGGTGATGCGATGATGTGGGATTGAGTTGTGAAGGTAAAGGTCGTGGCTATTGGCGTTGTTGTTGTTGTCCGAGGGTTGGAGCGTGGTTGCAGTTGGTGACGATGGCTGGCGTGGTGGTTGTTGTATGATGGCGGTTGAGACATGGTTGGTTCAAAATAAAGATAGAACAGAAAAACGGCTATCTCGAAGCGTCGCAGCCCGGATGAATCACATGAATTCCCTCTATACAACGGGTTTGGGCTAACTACACATGTACTTAGAGATATCTCACCTACGGGCCCTTCATGGTGTAATGCGAATTTCCACAGCCGAAACAATATGGAAACCTGTGGAGTGTGACAAGCGCTACCCTGATCCTCATTGCACACAATCCTCCACCAAAGCGTCACCTCCAACACAGAGGCCTCAGCCCAGTGACTCTGTCAAACAGACAAAGATTATATAGTCAACATCAGTTAAACATCAAGCAGAGTCACCGATCTGGAATTTCGCGCTTATTTGCACTCATCAGGATGGCACAACAATGATCACATTTGTCGTTTTTACATCAGGCGCACCTCCTGAATGTGAGAGTGAGCATCAGCACGGATTATGTCTCACGCAGTAAAACCGCACAATCTGCACAAAGCAACCGTCCATCTGCCACCCAGACGATTGCTCCAGCCAATGCAAACCATTCAACCAGAAGGCACGTGATGTGATGCGGTGTGATTGGTAGGCAGATCGAAACATGTGGAGTGTGACGAGCACTTCTCCAATCCCCATTGGAAACAGTACTACACCAAAGCATCACATGCTTTGCGTTCTGCTCGCCGCGCGGGAAACACACCAGTCGTTGTGAAGCCACTCTCTACGGTCACATACGTGAGGTAATTCGTGTGGGCGATTCTCCTTTGTTAAGGGACCACAAGCTGTCATTACAGTTTCTTCTCAAGACTGACACCTCCACACCGCTCCACTCTCAGCACCAGGTCCGCTCACCGCAAAGGGCGCCGCCTTTCTTCCTCGAACATACAGTGGGATGCTGCCGATTTAACCTTGAGAGACACGCTCTTCTTCTCCTCGCAAAGCACAAAAACTTCAGAACCCAGCCAAGCAGCCAATGGTGAGCTTCTTGCTCTGGCAGGTGAGCAAATTCACACAACATGAACACGAACACGAACACGAACACAAGAATCATGCAGGCCTCTTCAACATGAGGAGGACATCAAATTAGACCCATTCTTTTCCAACCACTTTCCTCCTACCCACTCCATCCCTTTTTTTTAGTACGCTCCTGACGTCACACTGACCAATCATAAGCCATAGGAGCAGGGCCTGCCGGTTATTGTTAAAACGTTTTTCTTTTGATAGCTTGCCTTGTAAATGCAAAAATGTAGGAAAAGGTCGCAGGGGGCAATCACATATTGGGAGCAATTAGCCTTAAACCCTTCCTCGTAAACACAGCACCAGCACCCCCTGTTTGGTGACATGTAACAATCTTAAGCTGACAGTTTTCCCAACTTAATTTACATTGAGGTGTCTCCTCCTCATCCACGGACCATTCTACACTATACAATCCTTCCTTTACTCTGAAATTCCGTCATCTACCCCACAAACATAACTTGTTGCATCGCGGCTGAAACCCGAATCTTATTCGGGTTCCTTCTGATGACTCCATCTTTGCTCTTCATTTCTTCGGGTTCCTTCTTGTTCTTCCATTTAATCATTCCAAAGAGGAAACTTACTGTTTTTTGCGACGTCATAAAGGATACAAACACCAGGCACGAAGAACTACAGTAAAGCAATGTGTTCAATGAAGTGGTGTAAAAGACGCTGCATCAACGGTGGTAAACTTCCTAAAAAATTTTTTTGTCTGACCTTTAAAGTGTTTATTCGCCCCGATTGGACTTGGTCCAAAACGGGGGCTTATAGATTTGGTCTCGATTTTTGTGTCCGTGCGTGCGTGCAGCTGTCTATAACCATATTTCAGACATGTATGGATCGATTTTACTTGTACCTGGCACAAAAGCAATACATGATGGTTCAGTATACAGAAACACATCATTTTGTTTTGTGATGCGATCAAAGATGGCCGACTAGCAACCATTTAAGTTGTAAAAAACCGATGTTGAACACGTCCTCAACCATTTCTCGGACATGCATTGATCGATGATGTTGTTCCAACTTGGCACACAGATAAGGAGTGATGGCTTACATATGCTCCTCAATTTTTTTCGACATCAGATCCAAGATGGCCGACCGGCAGCTATTTAGTTAGTTGAACCTGTCACCAACCATTTCTCAGACATGCATGGTCCAATTTTGTTCAAACTTGGTACACATACAGCACATGATGGCAAACACTTACAGCTGCCTTTATTTTGCGATCTGATCAGAGATCGCTGACTGGTAGACTGGCGGCCATTTCAGTTGTACAACAATATGGACTGGCCCTTTAACTCCATACAACAAAATTACTAAAACAACAGGGCTGTGAAATATTATAGCTTTTTTCCTTGTTTTATTCAAATTGAAATATATACTTGAACCTGTTGAATACAGATCACTTTTTGGCACTTTCAAAAACCTTTTTGTGTCGCAGTACTTGGAGAAAATATTACAGCATTTTACATCATCTCAACCAATCAAATTTGGTGCTTGCAGACCGTGCCCATTCTCTTTTCTCAAGACTGCGTGGGGGTAAGGTGTTCTGTATGAACTCTCTTGCTTCAACAGATATTAATCTCCAAATTAAGCCTGGTGTGATCTTCATGGTTAAGATGGTTGGCTTAAGATGTTGGGGTCTTAAGTTTGAACCCCTGTCTTTCTGTTGAAATAACATCAAGTGTGTTGACTCAGTCTGTCATTCTTCTGAGGTTGCAATAAAGAGTACCAGCTTGCTGGTAAGATCAGAAAAAAAAGAAGAGAATCTGTATCAGAAAATGATGCAATCAGCATTATGTAGGCTGCATACAAAATTACAACACTTTCCAAATTTGCAGTTTTTGACTTTTTAAATGTCTTCACATGAAATGGTGTGAACTTAATTGGACAATGGGGATAAACAGGAATTTTTCAGTTTTCATGAATTATTAAAATGTGAGCCATAATATATGTTTGTACTAACTAGTGCACGTGACATGTACATCAGTGAATCCTATAATTCCTGCTATGATGTTGAAGCATACATGGAACGCATGGGACATCCCTTTTGATTTCATGATTTCTCTGCATCATGCTATGACTGCACATGTATTGTATGAATGTGCATAAGTTAACTGAATTAAACGAAAGTGTCAAAGGGGGCTACATTTCCCTTGAATCAAGTCTCTCCTTCACCCCTCCTCCTTTATCCTTACTGGGTGTGCCTCTCGTCGCTTCGTTTATGGACTTAATCCAAAGATATCATGTTGTTCTTCACAAATTAAGGTAGTGGCAGCAGAAAAAGTAGATAAGTTAAAATTAGAATTGGATAGGTACCTGGAAGTTATGGAGATAGAGGGGTATGGGATATTGACAGGACTTTTGGGTAGTTTGAGTATTGATTGGTGATTGTGTGCATGTGTTCAGAGTGCTGTTGGTGGGGTCTTGTCAAGGGGTGTTGTGTGGTTCATGTTGTATGTTTTTAACCAAGCCCATGCCACCTTCCCTGAAGGGAGGAAGAAAAGGAAAAAACAATTACAAAGACTACAAAACTTAACAAAATAAAAACATTTTTAATTAATTAAATTTTTTTTTTTGCATTTTCTTCCATGGATCCTGTGTAGATAAATTAGCATGTTGTTCGCGCAGGCATGATGGGCTGAGTGGCCTCCACCTGTGTTAGATTTCCCTGTATAAAATATTGCATGTCCATCTGTGAGTGCAAATGAGGACGTAAATTGATGTAGAACACATGGAAAAAGGATATTCACTGACACGTAATTGATGCATGTTGTCCTACATGTGGTTGTAGTTATCTCCACCACTGAGGTGAATTGATGTTATGTTTTCACGTCTGTCTTTTTGTATGTTTGGTTGTTTGTGAACAAGATATCTCAAAGAGTTGTGGACGGATTTGGAAGAAATTTGCTGGAGAGCTTAGGAATTTGACATGGATGAAATATTACAATTTTGATGAAGATCTGAATCTGGATAATGATCCGAGAATTTTAAAAGAGATTTTTCACCATTGAGAGGTTGAACCAAAAATGACATATTGCAGGATTTCTCAAAAACTTGTGGACAGGTTGGGTATGTAACAAGGAAGAATTGTTTCGATTTTGGTGAAGATCTGAATCCTAATCTGGTAACTTATTTCAGTAATTTTTTCACCATTGATTGACCAAACTAAAACGATATATAGGATGACATCTCAAAAGTTATGGCTCGATTCGGTCAAAACTTGGAGGAGTTGGTTCGGTGACAAGAACAAGCCGATTAAATTTTAGTCCAGGTCCAAATCCAGATCCGGCCTGTCAGTGTGATACAAAACATAAACTTATCAGCCTGGCAGAGGGAGTTATGTGCTCTACCCAGGTCAAAAAACCAGTAAAGACCAGTAGCTTACTGGTCAACTGGTACCAGTTGAAAACCAGTAGCCAACTGGTACCAGTAAAGCCAGTTGGTTTCTTACTGGTTTTAATATGGAAATTGGAATAGAGTGATATATTACCAGTTGAAATACATGTATTTAACTAACTGGTATCAACTGGGACCAGTACATTGTAACTGGTATCAACTGGGAGACCAGTACATTGCAACTGGTATCAACTGGGACCAGTACATTGCAACTGGTATCAACTGGAACCAGTAAGACTTTAACTGGTACAAATATGAGCTACTGGTTTTTTCAACTGGGAAATTGGAATTCTGACTGAATTTAACTGGTACCAGTTGAAACCAATAGAGACCAGTTAAAGACCAATTAGAACCAATAGAGACCAGTTGAAAATGTGTACTGGTTTTAACTGGTTTTTCGACCTGGGTACCGAGTGCCCTTCTTGTTTGAATTGCAATTTTCATTAATCCCAGAACACAAGCTTCATAGTTTATTCAATATACTATAGCTGTTATTCTGAAATGATTTTCTTCATTTGTTATTAGATTCACTAGTTACAGTATGTAAACTTTTGTAGTGTAGTCCGTAACGTATATTTAGTTGCATGGTACCGAGGTTTGTCGTGTTCCTTGTGAAAAAACAGACGAACAGGAACAATTTACATTGTTTTTTGAGACAACATGCCTGATGGTATATGTAGAAGTTTACACATGTTTGTCCTTGTGTTTGTTTCATCATTCCTGGTCAGATATTTTATTATTTGGATTTGATATGGAAAAAATTCCATCTTCTTGATTGTTTGCAGAAATAAAATTATAACGAAATGCATCAAAACAAGTTCTACTGTTCAAAAATAACAGAAAAAGTCCTCCAATGACTGATTTAGTGTCCATAACATTTTACATTCTAAGAATCTTCAGGATGATGCCACAACACTAAAATATATCATGGGTTCACAAACTTTTTATGGGTTCACCAAAAGATAATGATGGTATATTTGAACATAAAACAACTTGCATATATACTACACAGAACAAGCCTGGTGTTGGCTTAGTGGTTTGGGTGGCAGTTTGGGATCCCAGGGTCTTGACTTCAATCCCTGTTGGCAGCTGAATTAATATTCACCAGAGTAGGGTGAATATACTGATTCTGGCTCACTTTCCCCCATGTTAATGAATGGGGGATTTTCAGCGATTCATATTAGTTTCCACTAAAAATAAACCCACTTTTTATCCCAAGGTACATTTATTTGTCTCCCCTTTTAACCTTGAGGCACTCTTTTCAAATAACCAATGCAATAAGATAAAGATTTGTTCAAGTAGTAAAGTAGTAATGTGATTTGTTAAAGGTGATTCCAAAGAAATATCTGAAACATGTAAGCCTCGGGATACTAGTAGGGTGAATATACTGATTCTGGCTCACTTTTCCCCATGTAAATGAATGGGGGATTTTCAGCGATTCATTTTTTTTTCCCCAAAAAATAAACCCCCTTTTTATCCCAAGGTATATTTATTTGTCTCCCCTTTTAACCTCGGGACACTTTTTTTCAAATAACCAATGCAATAAGATAAAGATTTGTTCAAGTAGTAAAGTAGTAATGTGATTTGTTAAAGGCGATTCTAAAGAAACATCTGAAACATCTAAGCCTTGGGATACTCTTTTTCAAATAACCAATGCATATTGTTTAGCTCACTCATTGAACCTACAAAGATTTGTTCATTCTCAAATTCCTTTAATAGTTTAATTTTCTTTGCACAATAATCCCTATCTAAAATATTTAAAAACAAAACATTTGAATCTTTATATTTTTTAAGATACTCCTTTTGTGCCATTACGAAATTATAAACTTCTCTTAATGCTCTTGTTTGACCACCTCCTGAGCCACATATCATTTTGAGATTATAGTAAATTGTTTTTTTATTGTCCAATTGACAACCATCAAAGTTTTCAGTCCATTCAAGGATATTCTTTTTTTTCTTTACATCCTCTAACTTACTAGTTTTTAAATTGATTCGCTTATTTGTTTTATTTACCTTTGTTTTAGTTATTTTTTCAATAAGACTTGTTTGATATTTTTCACATTCATTATGTTTTCCATTTATATACCAAGACTGAGATTTTCTCCACTCTTCAGTTTGATGACTACTTGGTTTGACTATTTATATATTGTGAAAAAACGAGGCGGTAGCCCTTAAAAAACCATAACCCATCTTCCCATCGTTAAAACACAATCTATTTTATACACTCTATCATACAATATCCATATGGAACACAATCTATGCCATTATCTAAAATAAATCTCTTATCAGGAAAGGCTCCTAATGCCTTTTTATTTACTTCTTCACTATATATGTAATGTTTATAACTTCTTGTTGTATTCATTTTCCTATATTCTTCTTTCTTATTCATCAAACAATGAAGATAATTTCTAAAAGTTATTGATTTCTTTAGTACATATTTCTTTATTCCCTTTAACCTCTTATCAATCTGATCACCATACTTATAAGCATATGCCTTTGCTCTCAATCCAATAAACTCACTCATTACTTTTCCACCCAACTCATCCTTAAACTTACCAATAACCTTTTCATTCTTTTTGGAAAATTACTCGCTCTTCTTGCTAAAATTACTTGTATCATATACTCTAATATTTTTCTTCATATCTTTATAAACATCATCAGTTTTTATATCGAGGATAAAACTTTCAGTGTCCATATACAACAATGAAACATTTTCACCATACTCTTTCTTTAAGCCATTATACAAATAATCATACATCAATATCTTTGATAAATCAAGAACTGCTGTTCCAATATAAATTGGTTTATCCATTGCAATACTTTCCTTTTCCATATGAATAGCAGAAAATAAAGTTCTCTGAAAAAACCTCTTCTCTCTTAAAACTGGTATATTTATCAATCTCGAAGCTTCTTTCCAAGATGTTGCAAATAGAATGTTTTGCCTGTTTCTAACATTCTCCATTGTCTTTCCAAGGACAGCATTATTCATCAATTTATAGAAATCCCCTTCAAATTTTACTTTTGTATTTGTTCTCATATCTGTATTGAATTTCATGTACTTTTTCATCCAAGGACTTTGTTTTATTTTTAAAACTCTATAAATTTTAGCTACTCTCAATCCTTCTCTCAAAAACTGTTTAAAGCTTCTCTGATGCAAAACATATCCCTCTTTTTCATAGAATGTTGTTAATAACTTTTCTGTTGATTTGCCTTTAATATTAAAACGTTTATGATAATCACTTAACCATTCTTTCTTTAGGGTTTCTTTCTCACATGCAAAAGGAAGGTCTTTATGCTTATTATGAAGATCACTCGGGTGCCTCAAATCAACTTCAAAATAACAACCTTCTTCTTCCTCATTCAATTCCTCTTAAGAAGAAATAACAATATTCATCAAAGCCTTTTCATAATCCTTTTCTTCCACCCACTCTAATTTACCATCAGGCAGAGATTGAGACATTGCCCATCCATACAAATTATTAGCATCAAAAAACATCAAATAATTACTATCCTTTTCACTATCATAATTTGGAAGATATTTATTATTTGCTTTAGCATATCTTTTTGAACATACTTGTGATATTCCACCTCTCTTAGACTTCTCAATCATCAAAAACATATCTACATCACTGATTAAATCTATATCTTGTTTTGTCATTTTCAACATTGCACTCCAAGCTAAACCAGGAGCTGTGAAATAGTGGGCAGGATCTAATCCATAACAATTTTTATTATGACAGTGATCTAAAAGCTTCAAACACATCAGCTAACAATAAAACATCTGTTTTTAGATACAAATCATGATATTCTCCAAGGTTCTTTATCTTAAATATTTTCCATATTTCTTGTGCGTGTTTATATTCCTTATCACTTATCTCTTCTTCATAAAGGTTATTATAGAAACTTTCTTTTGAAGGAAGTTGTGTTTCTTGAAATCTCATAAATGAATCCATATAATCATAAGGATAAATTCCCTTACTTGTAAGAATTTTCTCTTTACTTTGAATTTCATTCCTTGTTTGAATTTCCTCTCTCGTTAGAATTCCCTCTTTAATCAGAATTTCATCTTGAATCAGAATTTCCTCTTTAGTTAGAATTTCATTCATTTTTTGAATTTTCTTTATAAATAGAATTTCTTCATTAATTTCCTCATTAATTAGAATTTCCTCTTTACTTTGAATTCTCTCTTTAATCTGAATTTCCTGTTTAGTAAGAATTTCCTCTTTTGGAAAGAATGAATTAAGATTTGGAAAAGACCCCATGGAGCTTAGATTTGATGTGAGGTAGGCTAGTGGTGTTCCCATAAACTTGCAAGAATCTAGAAACCTAAAACGAGTTAAAGGTTTTGTGAATATCATTTTTGTAAATGAAATATACTTTTGACTTGTGTTTGTTATGGCAGAAATATTCCCTGGCGTTTTTCAAAGTTCATTGATAAATAGATGTGCATCATAGTTGGTGCTGTTGTGAAGAAAGACTGGAATAAAAGAAGGAAAATTATAATTAAGATTACAACAGGAATGAGCGGGACCTCTATATTTACCAGTAAGATGACAATGATCCCTAACGTTAGACTCCTCAATTTACCCCTCACAAATATGACAGATATTGTTCTTTCTGAATTCTAATTTTTCTTCTTCGGTTAATTTCATCGGTTCATTTATTTCTTTCATTAATTTAGTTAGTCTTATACAATCCTTTTCTAATCGTTTTACAAACTCTTGTGAAGCTTTTTTTCCACTATAATACACAAGTTTATTATACTTTTCTCCAACAGATGATTTGATATAATAACAGAAACCACAAGGAATATGTTTTTGATATTTATTTGTATATAATTCTTTTGGATTAAGAGAAGTAGTATTTATCTTTTTTAGGATACATTCAAAATCAGCATATATCACAAATGGGTGCATGATAGATTTATTATAATCTTCAAAAGAAATCTTTTCACCAGGTTTCGGCATTGTAATTACAGCTGATTTATGATTACTACAATATTTCGAATGTTGTTCTAATCGTTCTTTTGCATGAAATGAATTAAGACATCGCTTACAAGGATATATTTTGTTTGCTGTTCTGAATACCTGAGAAGAGATTAATCTTGATAAATTATTGATGTATTATATGTAAAATATGAATTCTTTCCAACACTAAAATATAAAAGATCAATGTGTGTTTCTTCATTTTTATAGTTGTTTGAAATTTTTAATATTTGAACTTTGTTTGTATCCGTTAATCCATATACATTAATAGAAAGATTATTCTTTTTCTCACATTTAGGAATACCTCTTAGTGGCATTCGGAATTTAAAATCTTTAATATCCAAGGTATTCTCATATTTCATATATTGTTTTACTCTTTCTGAATTACAATTTGGTGGATGTAAGTGAGCAAGAACAGACCAGAGAAAACATTTATTATCATTGTTCTTAATATTAATAACTGCCTTCTTTAGTTTTATTTCTTTTGGTAATTCAATATAAGAAGAAGCTTTAAGAGGGTTTTATTTTAGAATGTGTATATCTAAAAAGATGATTTTTTAAAATATGAAATCCACTTCCTACCACTGTATTATCAACATCCTCCTCTTGTCTTGATAGTTCTTCATAAATCTCACTATTCAAAGAATCTTGAAATGATGTTATAAAATGAAGATCTATTCTCATATAAGGAGTTTGTTCTTCATCTTGTCTTTTCATATTCATTTTCACTCCCATATAAAACTTTAAAGTTTTCATTTCTTTTAGTGTCTTTCTAATAACTTTTTCAACATCAGGTTTCCCTATTTCAATTGATTCAGCTATTTATGATGGACCGGGTTCTCCAAATTGAAAAATCCTTATTTTTAGATGCCCTTTAAATGCCCCATCAGTGTTTTCAATATATTAGTCCATCCATCCATTAGGACCATACTCTGTGCAGAGCATTGGTGCTGCCGAAGCAGTCTCCTTGGCTATTGGGAACAATCCTGGATGGGTCGCCACTCCGACACAGTATACCAGCATGCTGGCACTCATTTTGCCAACCTCGGAAGGATGACAGGCAGAGTCAACCCCACCTGGTGTTAATTCAACAGCTGAGCGGGATTTGAACTCAGGACCCTAGGATCCCAAGCCCACTACCTTAACCATTAAGCCAACACCAGGCATATATTAGTCGCCCTTTACTTTAAACTCATTTTTCTTGTGTTTTGTGATTGAAGATGTTTCTTATAACTACTCTTCAAAACATCCTTTGAGCAGATATCACAATGTTTTCTTTCCAACTCAAGAGGAGATATTTGATGAAATAGATTAAATGTGTGTTTGTTGGTTCGAAGGTGTTTTTATAATATTTATATTCGTTGTTACAAACATCGCAGTACGTTGTATTCACCATATTTATATAATAAAACTTTGCTTAAACTAAAATTTTCTTGATTTAAATTTCGTTTAATTTATAGGTGAATCTGTCCTTAAAACCATTTTATCCTCCAACTTTTTTCACTCAATAAATACAATGTTTCAGCACACAAAAGGCAAGTTTCAATCAATCTCTTCATTTGTAAAAGATACTGAGAAATATGTCAAGGATGTAGAATTGAACAAAGATAAATATCACAACTATTGGATAAAAACAATTATGGTGGATACGATGAGTTCTTCAATTTCCTTCAGTGGAAGGGCTTTTAGTATACCTGGTAGAACATCAATGAAAGTATCTCTAACAAAAGTTTCTCCTCTCCTTCTGGTAATATATTCAAAACTAGAAAAAGCAATGAAACAAGAAAAAGTATCAAAAAACAAAAACCTTATGGATGAAGCTTTAGAAGGAAAAGATAAGACCATCTGGAATATGCAAGGAGAAATTTGTATTTTTTTCAACAACCCTAAAGATGTAAATCCTGATGAAATAAAGGATGTTAATATATCAGGTGAAATGACATTTCGTTCAATAGTAGTTAAGGATCATTTTAAAACTACCTTTAATATAAAAAAATGTTGTCGTTGAATCTGGTAATGAAAAAAAAGTATGTAGATATCGATGGTAATATTATTAAATATGAGTCAATATGCAACTGAAAGTAGAGAAGAATTTCAGTTTAAGTAAAGTTTTACTTTATAAATATGCTAGACTTTCCTGATTCTCCATATGACAAATTTGAGAATTGTCCTGCGTGTGAAAGACGGGGATTAAACACAAAGTCAAAAGCCAATAAACAATGTATATTCTTTGATTATCTTCTAATTAATGAGAATAAAAAATTTAAAAAGGAAAATAATTCTTTTAGATTTCCACCAAAAATGAATTACTTTACAAGATTGATTAGAGAAATGAATGTAAAGTATGAGGGTGATAACACAACTTTCCTTACAAGGGAAGAAACTGAACATATTAGAGAAATGTTCAAAGGATTGTTGTTATATATTATTCATGGATGTGATTTTCAGGGAAATATCAACACAAGATATTGCATAAATAAAATAATGGATTATCTTGAAATTAAACCTGAACTTAGGATAAAATATAGAGTTTCTAAAAAAGCCAATAATAAATTAAATAACCTGTTTTCCAAATATATAAATGAATGATTTTTTACCCATTTGGGAAAATAAGATAAAATTTTACAATCATAAAAATCTTCCAAATTCATTAGGATGTCTCAGAGTTGGTTCAAGCGGATGTGGAAAAACCTGCTTACTTTTGAAGATGCTCCTGACTCCCAACTTTTTAGATTATGATAATTTAATAATTTTCACTAAGTCAAGTTTTTAACCAGAGTATCAACTACTCTCACAAGGTTTAATGATGGTCTTCAAAAAGAAGATATAATCGGTTTATTTGTACTTCAAAAAAACCCAAATGATTATAACATTGAAGATATAATTCAACTATTTTGTGATACACAGAGATGTAAAAAGAAATCAAAACGGATAACTTGTATTCTTAGTGATAATACGGATGATATACCATCTCCCCAAGATTTGTATAAATCAAAAAAGAACCTCGTTATCTTTGATGATTGTGTTAATGAGAGAAACCAAACGGTAATGGACAGCTACTACACAAGAGGGAGACATTCTTCTTGTAATTGTATTTATCTTAGTCAATCGTACTTTCAACTTCCTCATTGTTCCATCAGAAACAATGCTAATACTTTTATTTTCTTCAAGTTAAATTCAATAGATATAAATAATTTTTGGAGAGATAATTGTTCTACATTATGTAGTAAAAAGGAATTTGGGGATTACATGAGGCACATGACTGAAAAATATTAATATATTGTTGTGAAACAAGGTGAGATATTAAGGGATATATTTTTTGTTTTATAAACAATTACATATATAAATGACAACTATTATTATAAATCTTGTGGGTAAATCTGCTTCTGGAAAAAACTTTCATAAATCAAGGTTCTTGTGTAGTGCAAATGAGAATATTGTAAATTTACTTAAAAAGCACCCCGTGATACGCATTGCATCAACAACAACTAGAGCAATAAGACCTGGAGAAGTAAAAGGTGAAGATTATCACTATATTTCAGTGGAGGAACATATGCGATTGAGGAATGAAGGTCAAATATTTGAGGAGGTTTCTCTTGGTACAACAAAATATTCACATTGTAAGAGTGAGTTAAGGAAACTAAAATCTGGTGGTCTTGGGATATTAGAAACTAATCCAGAAGGAACGAGACAAATTATTAAACATCTGAGCGGACTGAAGATTTTATCATTCGGTTTTTATGTTGATGAAGAAACTCAACGCAAACGTATGGAAAGCAGAGATGCAAGTATTAGTGAAGAAGAAATTACAACTCGTATTAATGTTAATAAAGAATTTGATGAAATATTTAAAGAAAAGGATTTATTTGAACACATCTACTTGAATGATGAAGAAAAGGACAATTTCCCTGTTGATCTTTAGAATTCATAAAATGATATTTTCCAATAAATAAATGGATGCCTAAGAAAGAGCAAGAAGATTTAAGGAACATCAAGAGTTGGTTTCAAAAGTTGCAAAACAACAGGAAGACATAAAGAAGAAACGCAGACAGAAACTAACGGGCGAAGAAGCATTTGAAAGAAAACAAGAGAAGATTTTTAAACCACTTTTAAAAACTTCCCAAGAAAAAAATGAAAGATCTTTCCACAGTTCCCACAGTAGAATATACTCCAAAAAAACTTCAAATGTTAAAAGATTTTGATCAAATGACAGAGGAAGAATTAGAGCATTTAGGAGAATTAGAATATGATGATGAAGGTTTATTTCAACAAATGGAAGAGATTAATCGACCCCCTGATTATATTGTGAATGCTCTTCAAAACAATGAATATTCAGCGGATTCAAAAACCAAAGCAGGACTCATTCCAACAGAAGAACCAGCAACATTTCATCTTGTTCAAGAAAAGGTATTGATATTTAATGATGAATTAAGGTTCTTGGGTTCTTCTCAACCCCCTGTTAAACTAACTCCGAGATTAATGTTTCTTCTCACAAAAGATGGAAGACAAGCTTCAACTGTGAAGGATGAATCAAAGTATTTCGATAAACCATTGGATCTGAAAAATAATGATGATAGAGAATATATTGATCTGCTGAACACTCTTAATTATAGGATTAGTATTTCTGGTAAAAGTAGAAAAAAATGAGAAGGAGAAACACATTATTCAGGCTTCAAGTATCCTTGGTTCAGGAATTAGTTTTCTTCCAAATGACCCATCGCAATTAGTTAATAGACTGTTATTGTTGTTAGGTCGTAAGAAGGCTGGAAATAACAATTGTTTTAATGAAGCATCAGCCATTTTAGACCAGTTTATGAACATGAAAATAATTAATAAATATCAATATAAAGACATTTTATCTCATATTAAATCAGATGAGAAGCACAATCCTGAGTTTTAATTTCACAACAAGCGATCACACATCTACATTCCCATACCCACTACAACTTGACACAACAAAAGAACATGAGGCATCTTTATTGTCCATGGAAACTTATAATACCTTATTTAATATAACTGATAAAAATAACAAGTGTAGTTATGATCCCGGAAGTGGATACAAAACGATAAAAGTCTCACCCGGAGCATATGAGATTTCTCAAAAATCTTCCAAAATTGCTCGTCTTATGAAAGAACAGGGTGATGAACCAAAAAATTATTGTTATAGACATTCAAAAACATACTTCAAAATCAACGATTAAAGTTAAAAATAACTACAAGGTTGATTTCACAATTGATAATTCATTTAGAGACTTATTGGGTTTCTCCTCAAAAAAGATTGAAACTCATGGGACGTTTTTCAGTGATAATGTCATTCAAATATCCTCAGGAATAAATTCGGTGTTAATTCACTGTGATTTGATTGATGTTGCTTATAATGATGGAATAAAAACAAATACAATATTTTCATTCAGTGCATACTCAACCCCAATTGGTTATAAATTCAATATGGAACCCAAAAATTTGGTTTATCTCCCTGTGTCAGGAAAAACCATACACAGAGTAAATTTTAGGATAACCAACTAGGATAATCGTATGATTTATTTTAATGGAGAAGTTATATCTATCAGAATTCACCTACATGAAGTTTTCCAATAAATAAATACGATGGTTATTGTGAGGAAACATGAGTTGGGAAAATATAAAATAATTACAGGGGATGGGATGTTCCTTTCCCCATACTACAAGGGTGAAGGTATGTATCTTGGTTGAGGATACTATAAACCTAAGAGACAAAGGGGTGTTGGACATCAATTTAGAGGAGATGGGATAATTGATACTCTAATGGGTATTGGTTCAACTATTCTAAAACATAAAGACCTGATTGGTTCAACTGCTTCTGCTGTGGGAAATGTAGCAGGTGTTGTAAAGAGCATAAAAGATGCCCAGAAGGAATCTCATAAATTACAAGCAATAAAAGAAATTAAAAAAGGCAAAACTCAGTTGTCCCCCCAAGAAAGACAGAAAATAATTCGAATACTTGGATCAGGGTTTCAAAAGTTTTAGCATCCTTTTTCCTAAATAACTACAAGTATGGAAGCAATTGATAGTATCTATGATTTGGATGATACTATTATTATCTCAAACTCCACTAAAAAAGAAGATTACTTCAAGGTAAATGCATCAACTGGAACACGAATGGTACAAAAAGTTTTGAAATAAATAATGAACAAACCTACTTGAATCTATCCGAAAGTTTCTTGTTGTGTAAATTTAAATTCACTAAGGCTGGGAATAACACAAAGCTACACCCGTAAATGATTTCTTCTAGAAAATGTTTGATAGAGTGCGTTTGTATATTGGAACACAAGAAGTAGAAGCGGTTGATTATATCTCTGCTGTATCTGAAATGATGAAATTTACACTCTATACATTCAGTGATAGAATGGGAAAGGGGTCTGTCGAAGGTTTTACTCCTGATATGTCAACGGTAATAAACACAGACCCTGGATATACTCAAAGGAAAGGAGCATATAATGATGATGCAAAAGCAGTTAATAGTTTTACTGTGGCAGTTCCTCTTAAAGGTATATTTAGATTTTGTGATCATGATAAAGTTCTGTATGGTCTTAAAATTAGATTTCAACTACAAAGGAATGATAATTAAAATAGATTACTTTTTGGTGTTGCTAGTGTTTTTGGTGAACAGAATAAATTTGTAATTGAGGAAATGAGTTGGTATATTCGTGAATATACTCCTAATCTTAAAACAGAAGAGATGTTGAATAGAAGACTTAACTCAAAGAAACCACTCAGTGTATCATACCTCAAAAGAAGATGTCAACACGTTAAACTCAACCAAACCACTTACACGTGGAATTTGGGTGTTCTGGAAGGAAAGCCACGATATCTGTGGATCATTTTTAAAAAGCCAGATGGTGATACTGCGACTGATAAGAATAATGCAGAGTGATAATGCTAAGGTGAAACAACTTCGCGTTTCTCCAGATGGAACATTTTATCCATGAGATAGATTGGAAATTAATTCGGTAAAAAATGATTTTGCTGAAGCATACAAGTCTTACCAAAAGGTGTGTGAAAACGATGGAAATAAAGAACCTATTTTGGACATGACAGCATTTAAAAGTTTGTATACAATCTATGCGTTTGACCTGAGTGCTCAAAAGGAAACTATAAAGTCTAATCGAGTGGATATTCCCTCTACATTGAAAGAGGAGAGAGTGAAGAAGTTGATACATATTGTTTGCTTTTGGAAGAAACAGAATTGCAGATTAATACAGATAATGGTGTTGTGATTAGTCTCACATAATTTTTTTTAATAAATGAGTGGCAAAGTACCAACTGGGGTATATGTTAATCAAATCAATCTTCATAAACTATCATCTTGTGTTCAAGATCAAAAGCCTTTTACGATTAAGGTTAATACAATTCAGAGAAAAGGAGCAGTAAGAATTGATGTTTTTCTCACAAGAGAACAGGTTAAAATCTTGAATGATACTGGCTCACTTAAAATTAAAATGACAAAACCAATGTTGAAAAAATATCAATAAGAGAGACGAGTGGAGGATTTCTCCCATTTCTAATTCCTTTATTTGCTGGTTTAAGTGCAGTTGGAGCATTGACGGGTGGTATTTCAACAGTGGTGAAAACTGCCAATGAAAGGAAGGCTCAACTCCAGGCTCAAAAAGAATTGGAAAGATATAACAAAGAGTTGGAGAAACAAATTAGTGGAAGTGGTGTAATTGTAGATTTGGCTGAAAAACTTGAAGGTCTGCCTGATAAAGCGAGATTGTTAGTTGGAGATATGCTTTCTTCTATCGCACAAGCAGGTGTAAAATTAACTAAAAGAGGTAATGGATTTTATCTTTCCAATAAATAAATGAGCATTGATGAGTGGTTTAAAAAATTTGGAAAGAATACAACATCAAATTTACAACTTGCCAAATATTGTAAGAAATCAAAAATTCATAATGTGGTTATTTGTATGAGAGATGAATTAACAAATGTGCCTAAACATACAAAGAATATTATGATGAACTTCGAAGATAATAATGGGAACGGTTCTGATTGGGTTTGTATTTTTAATAGTCAAGACAAATATTATTTTGATAGTTTTGGTCTTCCACCACCTGTTGAAGTCATAAAATTCTTACAGAATGGTGTTTATCAAACATTTCAAGTCCAAGAATTAAATTCCAAGTGTTGTGGTCAATTATGTCTCAATGTGTTATTTCAACTCATCAAAAATAAAAAATTTTATGACTTTTTTAATCTAATATAAATGACTTATGTTGGTAAAGATGGTTCTATCTTTGGTGTATCCCAAGAACTGGATATTGATTTATAAAATTATTAAACAAAGGCACAGGCTGAACGACATAAATATAATAAAACGAAAAATATTAACATGAAAAATGCTTATAAATTAAAAAATTATCCAAGCCCGACTGATGCGAATGACTTGGTGAGATTAAGCGATTTATCACAATATATATCCTTAAATGAAACGGCAGTGTATTCCAAAGATACAGAAGTGTTGATTTTATCTCCAGGTCATACAGAATTCACAGTTCAAATTAAAATAAAATTTTATAAAGAAGGGCGTATCGTTTGTATGCGAATAGAACAATGGGCGTATGATATGAATGATTTAGGGTATAATTGGTCGTTTAAAATTGACCTCGAAGACCTGGAACAATTAAACCAGTCTCGTAAGGAAGAATATTATCCACTTGGAAAAGAGAATGAGTTTTGTGGAGCCACGATTAGTAAACAACAAATAAAAGAATTTAATAAGGGTAAATATAATAATGGTTTTGCCCAGTTTATATCATGAAAACAGAAAAAAAAACAGGATTATATCATAAGTAAGGAAATACAAAATGATTTAACTATGGGAAGATGGGGAGGTGTTTCGTGACAGGATATTATTCTAACATATATTTCTAATACATAAATGACAGCAAGAAGGCTTCAAGAAAATTATCATTTCTGTGTCCAAGCATACCTTTAAGAAAAGGGTATTCGGTATTTTAATAAACATGTTCTACAACATAAGAATGAGGTATTTTCAATAAAAGATTGGCATTATGCTGATGTTGATAAACCGACAACTTTACATTTAATTAGAATGTTAAATAATGAAAAAATTATAAAGTTAAGAAAAGGTAAGGCTCTTTTAGAAATTCAAAAGAAATTTTATTTGTTTCCTGCTGTAAAAAAATTATTTTGGATACAGGAATAACAAGAAATCCTGATGAATATATGTATGATATTCTTTGGGGTGTAAGAGATTCAAGGATAGTAAGGGACGAGGAAGGAGTTGAAGAGAGAGAAGAGATGGAAAAGGAGAAGAGAGAGAAGGAGGAGAGGGGGAAGAACGAGAAGGAGGAATGAGATAGAAGGAGGAGAGAGAAGAGAGAGAAGGAGGAGAGGGAGGAAAGAGCGAGACTAAATAAATATGAAAATATGGAAACCAGTGAGATTAAAAAAAGATTGGGGGTATTACAGAAAATAACTCAACCCACCGAGGAGGAAAACAAAGAATTGACAAGTCTATTTGCAATAAATTCGACAAGACTATTGACATCGGCAAGATATTCATTTTAACTCAAGTTTTTCATTTTTTTTTCTTAAATAAATGGAGGAGAGAGTGAAGGTATTTCTTAGGATCCTTTATGTTTTAAAAATTAAGATTCAAATGTGCATGTTGGAAACTAAAAAGGTTTTTGCACTCTGCAGGAATTTTTCTCATAAATAAATGAGTTATTGTCTCAAATGTAAAAAGAAAACTCATACTAAAAATATCTCATATTTTAAAAGTAAAAATAACAGGGTTATACAAAAAGGTATATGTTCGGTGTGTGGTTCAAAAAAAAAATCAATTTATCTCCAAACACAAACTCGGAGGAGATATACAAAAGTTTTTACCAGGAAGTAAATTTACAACTACTGGAATACCAGGGGAATTACATCTACCAGGGTATTCTTTCTGTGGTCCAGGCACAAACTTGGATAAAAGATTAGATGAGACAGACAATCCTAAATCATGGCGTAAACCCATCAATAGAGTTCATGAAGTGTGCATGAGACACAATATTGATTATGGGAATACCACAACTTTGGAAGAAAAGCATGAAGCCGATAGAGAAATGTTGTATAATTTGTCTCTGATACAAAATCCAGCTTGAGAGAAAAGTTGATCGGTTCATCATGAAGAAGATGATCAGTGCTAAATTGAAACTTGGACGTGGAAATTCAAAAAACTTATAGGCTCTAATGATGTCATTAAGACTGAAGAGCAATTAGCTGATGAATTACATAAACCAATATTCACAAAGTTTTGTAGAAGGAAGGTTTATTCCAAGTTGATTATATCTGGTCCACTGATTTGATTGAAATCAATAATGATAAGGGGTACAAGTATGCTTTAACCGTTATTGATTTGAGGAGTAGATACACATGGGTTGTCCCTTTAAAAAACAAAACAGGTAATACTCTTATGTTAGGCTTTCAACAGATATTTAATAAAAGTAAGAGAAAACCAAAAAAAATTGTGGACTGATGAGGGTCGAGAGTTTTATAACAAGACATTTATGAATTTTGTAAAAAATAACAGTATTACATTATACAGTACCTTTAATGAAGGGAAGGCCGTTGTTATTGAACGTTTTAATCGTACCTTAAAAGAGAAACTATATAAAAAAATGACAGAACTCGGTTCACAACAATGGTCATCTTTTTTTCAGGATATTGTGGATAAGTATAATGACACGATTCACACGTCAACGAATATGAAACCATCAGAAACATTTGCAAAATTAAAATATAAAAAAGAGATTAATATCAGAAAACCTAAGTTCAAAGTTGGTGATATCGTAAGAATATATAGGTGGAAATCTCATTTTGAAAAAGGTTATTTTAAACGATGGACGAACGAACTTTTTAAAATTGTTTATGTATTAGATATGGTTTCTTGGACTTATAAGATATACGATTTAGAAGGGGAAGAGATTTTAGGCTCATTTTATTCACAGGAATTACAAAAGACAAAACTAAGCAGATAATACCCATGGGAGCAATGGGTTGGTCCTTCACTCCCTCCTACTATACACCGTTGTGGACACTCGAGGGCCAAGTCCGAGGTGTATCACAGTATATAATGTGTGTCAAGGCGGACGTTCTTAGATCTGTGAACCCCAAACACAGAATCCTCAACTGAATAGTCAAGGCTTAACTTTTGTTTGTTGGTGTGTGTGTGTGTGTGTCTGTGCAATGGGAGCAATGGGTTAGTGCTTCACTCCCTCCAACTATACACCGTTGTGGACATTCGAGGGCCAAGTCCGAGGTGTATAACAGTATATAATAATGTGTGTCATGGGGGACGTTCTTAGATCTGTGAACCCCAAACAAAGAATTCTCAACTGAATAGTCAAGGCTTAACGTGTGTGTGTGTGTGTGTGTGTGTGTGTGTGTGTGTGTGTGTGTGTGTGTGTGTGTGTGTGTGTGTGTGTGTGTGTGTGTGTGTGTGTGTGTGTGTGTGTGTGTGTGTGTGTGTGTCCCAACCCTCACATTCAAAATCTCAACCCCAACCCTCGCCCAACACAATGTATTTTTCAAAATGAGATTTCCACCTATATATATTTTTTTCGTTTTTTTTCTCTTCTTCCAATTCTGTCTTTTGAGGCTTTCAAGTTTGATGATGTAGAAGGGGGGAGTAAGCCTGCACTTTCTTCACAGAACTAACAATATATATTTTTTTATGTTTTTTTTCTCTTCTTCCAATCCTGTCTTTTAAGGCTTTCAGGTTTGATGACGTAGAAAGGGGGAGTAAGAACTTTCTTGATAGGTTTAGATCCCAAAGAGTGGTTGCATTTCAAGTCTCCAAAATAAACCCAACTTTCCAAGTCTCCAAGGTATAACCACATTCCTGTTGACTTTCCAAGATACGTATCACATTGTGAGTTATCAAGCCAGAACCCACATTTCAAGTCTCCAAAAATATAACCATCTTTCCAAGACTCCAAGGTAGAATCACAATTTCCAGAAATATTGTGGGTTTCGGTGATAGATCTCACATAGTATAACTGTGGATCCTCAAGGAAAACTCCATTTTTCCAATTTTTGTGGGTTTCAGTGATAGATCTCACATAGTATAACTGTGGATCATCAAGGAAATCTCCATTTTTCCAATTTTGATGGGTTTCAGTGATAGATCTCACATAGTATAACTGTGGATCATCAAGGAAATCTCCATTTTTCCAATTTTGATGGGTTTCAGTGATAGATCTCACATAGTATAACTGTGGATCATCAAGGAAAACTCCATTTTTCAAAATGTCTGAAATTTGTGAGTCTCCAAGGTAAAACTTGTATTCTGGCTCATCAAGGTATAACTTGTTCAGGGGGTATTGTCTTGATAACTCACAATGAGTACTATTGTTGCAAAACTCTTTTTTCAGGACTTTTCTGGTCTCCAATATATAACTCTTTGGTTGGATCATTAAGGACGAACTCGTTCTGTGGGTCTTGGTCGCTCATAAGGTCTTCAACCAAGCCAACAATTTCGCTCCAAGTTGTAGCAAAAGCAGTATTTTCATTTCGTATTTCAGATACAATTTCCTGTGAGAGAAAATAATAATGTATTAATCAAGTGATTTAATTATTAAATGGGTATGCTTCAATCAAAGTTTGAAAATAGGAAAATAAAATCTTACCTCAACAGATAAGAGGTTTGAATCCAGTTCATCAACTTGAAGGTTTCGTTCCATACAAGTAGTAAATCTCCAAGGAACCCCAAAATCATCCCACTCAAGGTCTCGCTCGTTCTGTGGGTCTTGGTCGCTCACAAGGTCTTCAACCAAGCCAACAATTTCGCCCAAAGTTGTGGCAAAATCGGTATTTTCAGATACTATTTCCTGTGAGAGAAAATAATAATAATAATGTATTAAATAAGTTATTTAATTATTAAATGAGTCGATGCTTAAATCAAACTGAAAATAGG
Source organism: Eptatretus burgeri (assembly GCF_056783735.1). NCBI lineage: Eukaryota > Metazoa > Chordata > Myxini > Myxiniformes > Myxinidae > Eptatretus > Eptatretus burgeri. Next base: position 49,021,434 of record NC_140964.1, read on the forward strand.
GAAATAAAATCTTACCTCAATGGATAAGAGGTTTGAATCCAGTTCATCAACTTGAAGGTTTAGTTCCATACAAGTCGGAGAGTTCCAGGAAAACACACAGCACACTATTGCCAGCAAAAAAAATGTTTAAAATGGAGCCTGGGCTTGAGGCTTTTATACGGAAAGACTGGTGGGTGTGGTTTCCTTTGGAAATTCCCTAGGCAAGCCCAGACAAATTTTTCAAAACCATAACATTCCAGAATTTTCTAGTGATTTCTTTGTGAGTCAGAGATGAACAGGAAATGATGTAAGAGTCGGCAGGGTTTAGCAAAAGTGGGCGGGGCTTAGGAAAAGTGGGCGTGGCTTAGGAAAATACCTCATGGAAAGTGGGCGGGGTTTAGGAAAATTGGGCGTGGCTTACGAAAACACCTCATGAAACGTGGGCGGGGCTTATGAAAAAGTGGGCGGGGCTTAAAGAAAAGTGGGCGGGACTGAAAAATTTCATAGGGAAGTGGGCGGGGCTTATGAAAAGTCGGCGGGGCTTATGAAAAGTGGGCGGGGCTTATAAAAATGTCATTAGAAAGTGGGCGGGACTTATGAAAAGTGGGCGTGGCTTACCAAAAAATAACCTGTGGCTCAGGAGGTGGTCAAACAAGAGCATTAAGAGAAGTTTATCATTTCATAATGGCACAAAAGGGGTATCTCAAAAAATATAAAGATTCAAATGTTTTGTTTTTAAATATTTTAGATGGGGATGATTCTGCAAAGGAAATTAAACTATTGAAGGAATTTGAGAATGAACAAATCTTTATAGGTTCAATGAGTGAGCTAAACAATATGCATTGGTTATTTGAAAAAGAGTGTCCCGAGGCTTAAATGTTTCAGATATTTCTTTCGTATCACCTTTAACAAATCATATTACTACTTCACTACTTGAACAAATCTTTATCTTATTGCATTGGTTATTTGAAAAAAAGTGTCCCGAGGTTAAAAGGGGAGACAAATAAATATACCTTGGGATAAAAAGGGGGTTTATTTTTAGGGGAAAAAAAATGAATCGCTGAAAATCCCCCATTCATTTCCATGGGGAAAAGTGAGCCAGAATCAGTATATTCACCCTACTGACACTCTTTTTCAAATAACCAACGCATATTGTTTAGCTCACTCATTGAACCTATAAAGATTTGTTCATTCTCAAATTCCTTCAATAGTTTAATTTTCTTTGCACAATAATCCCCATCTAAAATATTGAAAAATAAAACATTTGAATCTTTATATTTTTTTAAGATTCCCATTTTGTGCCATTATGAAATGATAAACTTCTCTTAATGCTCTTGTTTGACCACCTCCTGAGCCTCAGATTATTTTTTGCATAAGTCACGCCCACTTTTCATAAGCCCCACCCACTTTTGCTAAACCCCGCCCACTTTCTTGGGGTATTTTATAAGCCACGCCCACTGTTCCTAAGCCCCACCCACTTTTACTAAGCCCCGCCTACTCTTACATCATTTCCAGTTCATCTCTGACTCACAAAGAAATCCCAAGAAAATTATAGAATGTTATGGTTTTGAAAAATTTTCAAACAATCCTCCATTTTAAAAACGGAAGCCAGAGCAACCAGTCTTTCTCGATAAAAGGTTCAACCCAGACTCCATTAAAAAAAAAAAATTCTGACAATGGAGTGCTGTGCTGAGCTTGGAGTTCCTTGGAGTTTGACGAATTGTATGGAAGAAAACCTTCAAGTTGATGAACTGGATTCAAACCTCTTATCTGTTGAGGTAAGATTTTATTTTCCTATTTACAGTTTGATTGAAGTATAGACTCATTTAATAATTAAATCACTTAATTAATACTTTATTATTTTCTCTCACAGGAAATTGTATCTGGAAATACCGATTTTGCCACAACTTGGGACAAAATTGTTGGTTTGGTTGAAGACCTTGTGAGCGACCAAGACCCACAGAACGAGCTCGACCTTGATGGCCCAACCAAAGAGTTATACCTTGGAGACCAGCAAAATCTTGAAAAAGAGTTGGAGACTCACAAATTTCAGACATTTTGAAAAATGGAGATTTCCTTGATGATCCACAGTTACACTATGTGAGATCTATCACTGAAACCCATAAAAATTGGAAAAATGGAGTTTTCCTTGATGATCCACAGTTTTCCTATGTGAGATCAATCACTGAACAACATAAAAATTGGAAAAATGGAGTTTTCCTTGATGATCCACAGTTACACTATGTGAGATCTATCACTGAAAAACATAAAAATTGGAAAAATGGAGTTTTCCTTGAAGATCCACAGTTATACTATGTGAGATCTATCACCGAAACCCATAAAAATTGGGAAAATGGAGTTTTCCTTGATGATCCACAGTTATACTATGTGAGATCTATCACCGAAACCCACAATATTTCTGGAAATTGTGGTTCTACCTTGGAGACTTGGAAAGTTGGGTTTATTTTGGAGACTTGAAATGTGGTTTCCACCACTCTTTGGGATCTAAACATATCGATGTAGTTCTTTGTTGGATGGTGCTTGATGAGAGCAATATCAAGAAAGTTCTTAATCCCCCTTTCCTCTTCATCAAACCTGAAAGTCTTAAAAGACAGAATTGGAAGAAGAGAAAAAAAAGAAACATAAAAAATATATATTGTTGAAACACGTATTGAAAAAAAAGACATTGTGTTGGGCGAGGGTTGGGTTGGGGTTGAGATTTTGAATGTGAGGGTTGGGGTGAGGGTTGGGATTTTGAATGTGAAGGTTGGGGTGGGGGGTTGAGATTTTGAATGTGAGGGTTGGGGGGAGGGGACACACAGACACACACACACACACAGACACACACACACACACACACACACACACACACACACACACACACACACACACACATCAACAAACGAAAGTTAATCCTTGACTCTTCAGTTGAGGATTCTGTGTTTGGGGTTCACAGATCTAAGAATGTCCCACACTGCACACACACCAACAAACAAAAGTCAAACCTTGACTATTCAGTTGAGGATTCTGTGTTTGGGGTTCACAGATCTAAGAATATCCCCCAATGCACACACACCAACAAATAAAAGTTAAGCCTTGACTATTCAGTTGAGGATTCTGTGTTTGGGGTTCACAGATCTAAGAATGTCCCCCACTGCACACACACTAACAAACAAAAGTTAAGTCTTGACTATTCAGTTGAGGATTCTGTGTTTGTGGTTCACATATCTAAGAATGTCCCCCACTGCACACTTACCAACAAACAAAAGATAAGCCTTGACTATTCAGTTGAGGAATCTGTGTTTGGGGTTCACAGATCTAAGAACGTCCCCCACTGCACACACATTATATATATATATATATATATATATATATATATATATATATATATATATATATAAATTTAACCCTGTTATACACCTCGGACTTGGCCCTCGAGTGTCCACAACGGTGTATAGTAGGAGGGAGTGAAGTGCCAACCCATTGCTCCCATGGGTATTATCTGCTTAGTTTTGTCTTTTGTAATTCCTGTGAATAAAATGAACCTAAAATCTCTTCCCCTTCTAAATCATATATGTTATAAGTCCAAGGAACTGTATCTATTACATCGACAATCTTAACGCGAGGGGGAGCACTCGGGAGAGTACAAAACCTCCGCCGCCAATACTGCTGGGTCACTCAAGTGAACCTTATATCTTATTCATTAAATATGTCAACAGTGCTGAGTTATACTTCTTTTCTCCAACATTTTTTTTTGGGGGGGGGGGAGGTTGGAAATCACTTAAAATATGTAGAAATGCAAAAAAAAGAAATCGAAATTTTGTTGAAAAAAAAGTTGCAAAAATTTTTTTTCTCTAACAATTTTTTTTGGGGGGGATAACAACTTTTTTTGTGGGTGGGGGTTGGAAATCACTTAAAACATGTAAAAATGCAAAAAATAATTTTTTCTCAATTTTTTTGGAGGGGGAGGTTTGGAAATCACTTAAAATATGTAGAAATGCAAAAAAAAAAAATTTCTCTAACAATTTTTTTTTGGGGGGGGTAACAATTTTTTGGGGGGTTGGAAATCACTTAAAACATGTAGAAATGCAAAAAAAAAATTCTCTATTTTTTGGGGGGTAACAATTTTTTTGGGGGGGTTGGAAATCACTTAAAACATGTAGAAATGCAAAAAAAATTCTCTTTTTTGGGGGGGGTAACAATTTTTTTGGGGGTGGGGGGTTGGAAATCACTTAAAACATGTAGAAATGCGAAAAAAAAAAATTTTTCTCTAACAATTTTTTTGGGGGGGAGAGGCGGGGGGGGACCAAGTCCAAAATTTAATGCCATGATCCTTGGACCATACCCCCCCCCACCAAGTTTCGTCGAAATCCGTCGAGGAGTTTTTCCGTAGTACTGTTCACAAACAAACAAACAAACGAACAAACAGAAAGGGGTGAAAACAGTAACCTCCATCCATCTTCGAAGATGGCAGAGGTTAAAAAGTTCATTTTTCCATCGTTTAGTATAACCCTTTTCAAAATGAGATTTCCATCTATATATTCTTACGATATCACCAGCTTTGAACTTAGGTTTTCTGACATTAATCTCTTTTTCATATTTTGATCTTGTAAATGTTTCTGATGGTTTCATATTCGTTGATGTGTGAATCGTGTCATTATACTTATCCACAATATCCTGAATAAATGATGACTATTGTTGTGAACCGAGTTGTGTGAATTTTTTATATCGTCTCTCTTTTAAGGTACGATTAAAACGTTCAATAACAACGGCTTTTCCTTCATTAAAGGCACTGTATAATGTAATGCTGTTATTTTTTAGAAAATTCATAAATGTCTTATTATAAAACTCCCCACCCTCATCAGTCCACAATTTTTTAGGTTTTCTCTTACTTTTACTAAATATCTGTTGAAAGGCTAACATAAGAGTATTACCTGTTTTGTTTTTTAAAGGGACAACCCATGCGTATCTACTCCTCAAATCAATAACGGTTAAAGCATACTTGTACCCCTTATCATTGTTTAGTTCAATCAAATCAGCAGACCAGATATAATCAACTTCCTTGGAATAAACCTTCCTTCTCTGAAACTTTGTGAATATTGGTTTATGTAATTCATCAGCTAATTGCTCTTCAATCTTAATGACATCATTCGAGCCTATTAGTTTTTTGAATTTGCAAGTCCAAGTTTCAATTTAGCACTGATCATCTTCTTCACGATGAACCTATCAACTTTTTCTCTTAGCGTTGGATTTCGTATCAGAGACAAATTATACAACATTTCTCTTTCGGCTTCATGTTTTTCTTCCAAAGTTGTGGTTTTCCCATAATCAATATCGTGCCTCATGCACACTTCATCAACCCTATTGATGGGTTTACGCCATGATTTAGGATTGTCTGTCTCATCTAATCTTTTATCCAAGTTTGTGCCTGGACCACAGAAAGAATACCCTGGTAGATGTAATTCCCCTGGTATTCCAGTAGTTGTAAATTTACTTCCTGGTAAAAACTTTTGTATATCTCCTCCGAGTTTGTGTTTGGAGATAAATTGATTTTTTTTTTTGAACCACACACCGAACATATACCTTTTTGTATAACCCTGTTATTTTTACTTTTAAAATATGAGATATTTTTAGTATGAGTTTTCTTTTTACATTTGAGACAATAACTCATTTGTTTATGAGAAAAATTCCTACAGAGTTCGAAAACCTTTTTAGTTTCCAACATGCACATTTGAATCTTAATTTTTAAAACATAAAGAATCCTTAGAAACGTCTTCACTCTCTCCTCCATTTATTTAAGAAAAAAATGAAAAACTTTAAAGTCAATATCTTGTCCTTGAAAACGATGTCAATAGTCTTGTCGAAAATATTGCAAATAGACTTGTCAATTCTTTGTTTTCTTCCTTGGTACATTGAGATTCATTTATTTCCTGTAATCTTTTATTCTTTTTTAATCTTTTTTTTTACCAACCAACCAAACCAACAAAACCAATCTTTTTTTTAATCTCACCAGCTTCCATATTTATTCATTCTCGCTCTTTCCTCCCTCTCCTCCTTCTCTCTCTTCTCTCTCCCCTACTTATCCTTCTTCTTCCTTTCCTCCTCTTCTCTCTTTGGGCGAAATTGTTGGCTTGGTTGAAGACCTTGTGAGCGACCAAGACCCACAGAACGAGCGAGACCTTGAGTGGGATGATTTTGGGGTTCTTTGGAGATTTACTACTTGTATGGAACGAAACCTTCAAGTTGATGAACTGGATTCATACCTCTTATCTGTTGAGGTAAGATTTTATTTTCCTATTTTCAAACTTTGATTGAAGCATACTCATTTAATAATTAAATCACTTGATTAATACATTATTATTTTCTCTCACAGGAAATTGTATCTGAAATACGAAATGAAAATACTGCTTTTGCTACAACTTGGAGCGAAATTGTTGGCTTGGTTGAAGACCTTATGAGCGACCAAGACCCACAGAACGTGTTCGTCCTTAATGATCCAACCAAAGAGTTATATCTTGGAGACCAGAAAAGTCCTGAAAAAGAGTTTTGCAACAATAGTACTCATTGTGAGTTATCAAGACAATACCCCCTGAACAAGTTATACCTTGATGAGCCAGAATACAAGTTTTACCTTGGAGACTCACAAATTTCAGACATTTTGAAAAATGGAGTTTTCCTTGATGATCCACAGTTATACTATGTGAGATCTATCACTGAAACCCATCAAAATTGGAAAAATGGAGATTTCCTTGATGATCCACAGTTATACTATGTGAGATCTATCACTGAAACCCATCAAAATTGGAAAAATGGAGATTTCCTTGATGATCCACAGTTATACTATGTGAGATCTATCACTGAAACCCACAAAAATTGGAAAAATGGAGTTTTCCTTGATGATCCACAGTTATACTATGTGAGATCTATCACCGAAACCCACAATATTTCCGGAAATTGTGATTCTACCTTGGAGTCTTGGAAAGATGGTTATATTTTTGGAGACTTGAAATGTGGGTTCTGGCTTGATAACTCACAATGTGATACGTATCTTGGAAAGTCAACAGGAATGTGGTTATACCTTGGAGACTTGGAAAGTTGGGTTTATTTTGGAGACTTGAAATGCAACCACTCTTTGGGATCTAAACCTATCAAGAAAGTTCTTACTCCCCCTTTCTACGTCATCAAACCTGAAAGCCTTAAAAGACAGGATTGGAAGAAGAGAAAAAAAACATAAAAAAATATATATTGTTAGTTCTGTGAAGAAAGTGCAGGCTTACTCCCCCTTTCTACATCATCAAACCTGAAAGCCTCAAAAGACAGAATTGGAAGAAGAGAAAAAAAAACGAAAAAATATATATAGGTGGAAATCTCATTTTGAAAAAGACATTGTGTTGGGCGAGGGTTGGGGTTGAGATTTTGAATGTGAGGGTTGGGACACACACACACACACACACACACACACACACGTTAAGCCTTGACTATTCAGTTGAGAATTCTGTGTTTGGGGTTCACAGATCTAAGAACGTCCCCCATGACACACATTATATACTGTTATACACCTCGGACTTGGCCCTCGAATGTCCACAACGGTGTATAGTTGGAGGGAGTGAAGCACTAACCCATTGCTCCCATTGCACAGACACACACACACACACACACACACACACACACACACACCAACAAACAAAAGTTAAGCCTTGACTATTCAGTTGAGGATTCTGTGTTTGGGGTTCACAGATCTAAGAACGTCCCCCTTGACACACATTATATACTGTGATACACCTCGGACTTGGCCCTCGAGTGTCCACAACGGTGTATAGTAGGAGGGAGTGAAGTACCAACCCATTGCTCCCATGGGTATTATCTGCTTAGTTTTGTCTTTTGTAATTCCTGTGAATAAAATGAGCCTAAAATCTCTTCCCCTTTTAAATCGTATATCTTATAAGTCCAAGGAACCATATCTATTACATAAACAATTTAAAAAAGTTCGTTCGTCCATCGTTTTAAATAACCTTTTTCAAAATGAGATTTCCACCTATATATTCTTACGATATCACCAACTTTGAACTTAGGTTTTCTGATATTAATCTCTTTTTCATATTTTAATTTTGCAAATGTTTCTGATGGTTTCATATTCGTTGACGTGTGAATCGTGTCATTATACTTATCCACACTATCCTGAATAAAAGATGACCATTGTTGTGAACCGAGTTCTGTGATTTTTTTATATAGTTTCTCTTTTAAGGTACGATTAAAATGTTCAATAACAACGGCCTTCCCTTCATTAAAGGTACCGTATAATGTAATACTGTTATTTTTTACAAAATTCATAAATGTCTTGTTATAAAACTCTCGACCCTCATCAGTCCACAATTTTTTTTGGTTTTCTCTTACTTTTATTAAATATCTGTTGAAAGCCTAACATAAGAATATTACCTGTTTTGTTTTTTAAAGGGACAACCCATGCATATCTACTCCTCAAATCAATAACGGTTAAAGCATACTTGTACCCCTTATCATTATTGATTTCAATCAAATCAGCGGACCAGATATAATCAACTTCCTTGGAATAAACCTTCCTTCTACAAAACTTTGTGAATATTGGTTTATGTAATTCATCAGCTAATTGCTCTTCAGTCTTAATGACATCATTAGAGCCTATAAGTTTTTTGAATTGCCGCGTCCAAGTTTCAATTTAGCACTGATCATCTTCTTCACGATGAACCGATCAACTTTTCTCTCAAGCTGGATTTTGTATCGGAGACAAATTATACAACATTTCTCTATCGGCTTCATGCTTTTCTTCCAAAGTTGTGGTATTCCCATAATCAATATCGTGTCTCATGCACACTTCATCAACTCTATTGATGGGTTTACGCCATGATTTAGGATTGTCTGTCTCATCTAATCTTTTATCCAAGTTTGTGCCTGGACCACAGAAAGAATACCCTGGTAGATGTAATTCCCCTGGTATTCCAGTAGTTGTAAATTTACTTCCTGGTAAAAACTTTTGTATATCTCCTCCGAGTTTGTGTTTGGAGATAAATTGATTTTTTTTTGAACCACACACCGAACATATACCTTTTTGTATAACCCTGTTATTTTTACTTTTAAAATATGAGATATTTTTAGTATGAGTTTTCTTTTTACATTTGAGACAATAACTCATTTGTTTATGAGAAAAATTCCTACAGAGTTCGAAAACCTTTTTAGTTTCCAACATGCACATTTGAATCTTAATTTTTAAAACATAAAGAATCCTTAGAAACGTCTTCACTCTCTCCTCCATTTATTTAAGAAAAAAATGAAAAACTTTAAAGTCAATATCTTGTCCTTGAAAACAATGTCAATAGTCTTGTCGAAAATATTGCAAATGGACTTGTCAATTCTTTGTTTTCTTCCTTGGTACATTGAGATTCATTTATTTCCTGTAATCTTTTATTCTTTTTTTAATCTTTTTTTACCAACCAACCAAACCAACAAAACCAATCTTTTTTTTAATCTCACCAGCTTCCATATTTATTCATTCTCGCTCTTTCCTCCCTCTCCTCCTTCTCTCTCTTCTCTCTCCCCTACTTATCTTTCTTCTCCCTTTCCTCCTCTTCTCTCTCTTCAACTCCTTCCTCGTCCCTTACTATCCTTGAGTCGCTTACACCCCATAGAATATTATACATATATTCATCAGGATTTCTTGTTATTCCTGTATCCAAAAGATTTTTTTATGACAGGAAACCAATAAAATTTCTTTTGAATTTCTAAAAGAGCCTTACGGTTTCTTAACTTTATAATTTTTTCATTATTTAACATTTTAATTAAATCCAAAGTTGTTGGTTTATCAACATCAGCATAATGCCAATCTTTTATTGAAAATACCTCATTTTTATGTTGTAGAACATATTTATTAAAATACCGAATACCCTTTTCTTGAAGGTATGCTTGGACACAGAAATTATAATTTTCTTGAAGCCTTCTTGCCATCATTTATGTATTAGAAATACAGTAATCCCCCGTTTCTCGCGGGGGTGACGTTCCAAACCCTCCCGCGGTAAATGAAAATCCGCGATGAATGGACGCCTCCACAAAACACATTTTAAATACGTTTTAATCTCAATTAAACACATAAAGAAAACATTTGAAGCATAAAAATGCTTACTGTAAACTCAGTAACGTTGCAAAAACATTGTGATGGGCAGTTGCTGGCGTTGTTTCTTCATGGTGGTGAGGGGAGTTTTCGCCATTGTTGCTAAGCATTCAAGTGAGAGGCCTTCGTCGTCGTGCTCCTGCGATGGATCAGATTGTTCCTCCTCCTCCTCGCATGCAGTCTTCGTAAGCTCAGCCAAATCCTCGTCCGTTAATGGGTCAGAGTTGGTTTCGATGGGGTCATTCACTTCGTCGTGCGTCATGTTGTTGAATCCTCCTCCGAGAATCTTCGCCAGCTTGACCGCCTTATCGATTGCCGAATGATGAATTTCGTCTGGAGAAAAGGCCTTGTATTCGTGGACGCATTCTGGCCACAACTTCTTCCAACAGGCATTTAACGTTTCTTTTTTCATTTCTTGTAGAGCCTTCTGAATTATTTGGAGACACGTTGCTATCATGATATCACGCCAATACGCCCTCAAAGAAAAATTGTCGTCGAATCCATGGCCTACACGAGGTGCTGCAGGGCGTTGCGAATGTAAAACGCTGATGTTGGCTTCGTCCTTCTTGATGTAGCGTATGGTCGATTCATTCAAACCTAATGGTGCCCAACTGCGGCAAACGTTTTTCCTTTGGGTGGCATCGTAGGGCTTGGAGAAAAAAACGTAGAAAATATCTGTGTTGTTTACAAGCGAAACACTAAAGACAGCGAGAGTGCGCCTCGTAGGCAACAGCCAATCGGCGCCAAGGAGAAATGAATAGCGCTCTCTGTCTTTGTCTCGTGCGTTGTGTCGACAAACATACAATTTTTTTTTGTTTGTTTTATTATGAAGATATTTCGAGCGCCACGCGTTATAATTTATTGCTTAAATGATTTATATTTTACATATTACCACGATGTACCGGGGGAATCCGCAGAAAAAATTAGTTACGTTCCAAGGGAAAACCCGCGATGAACCGGGGGTGCGATAGGTGAACCGCGATGAAGCGGGGGTTGACTGTATATGTTAGAACAATATTATGACACGAAACACCTCCCCATCTTCCCATAGTTAAATAATTTTGTATTTCCTTACTTATTATATATAATCCTGTTTTTTCTGTTTTCATGATATAAACTAGGGCAAAACCATTATTATATTTACCCTTATTAAATTCTTTTATTTGTTGTTTACTAATCGTGGCTCCACAAAACTCATTCTCTATAGTCCAAGAGCATTAGGGTTTAACCTGGACATTTTTGGTAACAAGCTGATTTTTTCAGGAAAGGTCCAGGAATGTGTGTGAAATAACATACTAAAAGTCCTCATGAATCCTCCTTGAGCGTTTTCCGCAATCCAAAATGGCGTCCAAAATGGCCGCCATTTCCTGTTTTTCTCATAACTTTGCAAGTAGGTTTACCTATAACACATTTTAAATGTCTACACATATGTTTTGAAGTATAAGGAACTCAATACAATACATATCGGAAGATTTTGAAACTTCTTCATCGTCGGATGCTGTATCTTCAATGTTGATGTCCTCTGAAGTTGGGGTAATATCATCGTCCGCATCTATAAGAGTTGGTGCTGTATTGTTGCAATTGAGACCACTGCATTTACTGCACATTGAGGTACAAAAGAGCCCAAGTTTCTTGCAGCTACATGTCATGCTTCTGCAACCATCTGGTTTACACCCACATGCCACCATGTTCAGCAAAGTGTCGGGTGCAACAGCAATGTCTGTTTCTACCGGGGTAAGAGTCCCGTCCTGAAATCGCCAGCCCCATTCTGTTGGAGATAAGGAGTTACCCATCCATTCCTGGACGGTAAGATAGGCGCGATATGAATGTTGCTTTGCTGCAGCACTAGTTGGAGGTAGACTTTCTAGCTGAAAGGATGAACTCAGGGAACTGCGACCGATTTCCCGTTTGTATGTGATGTGACGGTAGTCATCAAGAGATTCAAAACTGCTGGCTCCATAAAGCTTAAGAATGAAGCCTTCCCCAGCTTTTTCCACCTCGTCATGGGTGCTTCCACTGTTTGTGAAGGTATCCAGCAAGTCGTAGTCCCGCTTCTTGTGCACCATGTTGAAAGCTTTACGCTTGCCCTGACGATAGATCGCAGAGACCGTGTCACATCCCGTCACAGCATGAAGAAACATCAAGTGATTTCTTGTGTCCCCTATGGCATGCTGAATCTCATGAATGTTGAAGACTGTGACAGGATTACTGCGGCATAGCATATACACATCTGTGGAAGAGGTTGCCCGAGCAACTAGCATTACCAGTAAGTCTCTGTCCGTACCAACGACAGCAACTGGCACATGTTCTGACTGCCAGTGCTAGTGCTGTGGAGACAATCAGGGTGTCGGCGTCTGCTTCTGCCTGGACTTTTGGAAGAACTCAAGAGGTCTTATTGGTACTTGCGTGCTTCAGCATCTCTTAAGATGTATTCTAATGAGTTCCTCATACTTCAAAACATATATGTAGACATTTAAAGTGTGTTTTGGGGAAACCTGCTTGCAAAGTTATGAGAAAAACAGAAGAGGCGGCCATTTTGGACGCCATCTTGGATTGCGGAAAACGCTCAAGGAGGATTTATGAGGACTTTTAGTATGTTATTCTAGACATATTCCTGGACCTATGCTGAAAAAATCAGCTTGTTAACAAAAATGACCAGGTTAGGGCCTATTTTGACCTAATGCTCTTGGACTACTATACCAAGTGGATAATATTCTTCCTTACGAGACTGAGTTAATTGTTCCAGGTCTTCTCAGTCAAATTTAAATGACCAATTATACCCGAAATCATTCATATCATACCCCCATTGTTCTATTCTCATACAAACGATACGCCCTTCTGAATAAAAAAATTATTTTAATTCGAACTGTGAATTGTGTATGACCTGGGGATAAAATCAACACTTCTGTATCTTTGGAATACACGGCCGTTTTATTTAAGGATATATATTGTGATAAATCGCTTAATCTGACCAAGTCATTCGCGTCAGTCAGGCTTGGATAATTTTTTAATTTATAAGCATTTTTCATATCAATATTTTTTGTTATACTTTATTTATGTTGTTCAGCCTGTGCCTTTGTGTAATAATTTGATCAACCAATATTCAGTTTTTGGGATACACCAAAGATAGAACCATCTTTACCAACATAAGTCATTTATATTAGATAAAAATAATGTCACAAAAAAATTTCTTTTTGTTGAGTTGAAATAACACATATAGACATAATTGACCACAACACTTGGAATTTAATTCTTGGACTTGAAATGCTTGATAAACACCATTCTCTAAGAACTTAATGACTTCAACAGGTGGTGGAAGACCAAAACTATCAAAATAATATTTGTCTTGACTATTAAAAATACAAACCCAATGAGAACCATTCCCATTATTATCTTCTAAGTTCATAATAAAATTATTTGTATGTTTAGGCACATTTGTCAATTCATCTCTCATTCAAATAACCACATTATGAATTTTTAATTTCTTACAATATTTGACAAGTTGTAAATTTGATGTTGTATTCTTTCCAAATTCATTAAACCACTCATCAATGCTCATTTATTTATGAGAAAGATATAATCCATTACCTATTTTAGTTAATTTTACACCTGCTTGTGCGATAGAAGAAAGCATATCTCCAACTAACAATTTCGCTTTATCAGGCAGACCTTCAAGTTTTTCAGCAAAATATACAATTACACCACTTCCATTAATTTGGTTCTCCAACTCTTTGTTATGTCTTTCCAATTATTTTTGAGCCCGGAGTTGAGCCTTCCTTTCGTTGGCAGTTTTCACCGCTGTTGAAATACCACCCGTCATTGCTCCAACCGCACTTAAACCAGCAAATAAAGGAATTGGAAATGGGAGAAATCCTCCACTCGTCTCTCTTATTGAATATTTTTTCAACATTGGTTTTGTCATTTTAATTTTAAGTGAGCCAGTATTGTTCAAGATTTTATCCTGTTCTCTTGTGAGCAAAACATCAATTCTTACTGCTCCTTTTCTCTGAATTGTATTCACGTTAATCGTACAAGGCTTTTGATTTTGAACACAAGATGATAGTTTAGGAAGATTGATTTGATTAACATGTACCCTAGTTGGTACTTTGCCACTGATTTATTTAACAAAATTATGTGAGACTGATCATAACACCATTATCTGTATTAATCTGCAATTCTGTTTCTTCCAAAAGCAAACAATATGTATCAACTTCTTCACTCTCTCCTCTTTCAATGTATGAGGAAGTATCCACTCGATTAGACTTTATAGTTTCCTTTTGAGCACTCAGGTCAAACGCATAGATTGTATGCAAACTTTTAAATGCTGTCATATCCAAAATGGGTTCTTTATTTCCATTGCTTTCACACACCTTTTGGTAAGACTTGTATGCTTCAGAATAATCATTTTTTCCCAATTAATTTCCAATCTATCTCGTGGATAAAATGTTCCATCTCGAGAAACACGAAGTTGTTTCACCTTAGCATTATCACTCAATGCAGTATTCTTATCAGTCGCAGTATCACCATCTGGTTTTTTTTAAAAATGATCCACAGATATCGTGGCTTTCCTTCCAGAACACCCAAATTCCATGTGTAAGTGGTTTGGTTTAGTTTAACGTGTTGACATCTTCTTTTGAGGTATGATACACTGAGTGGTTTCTTTGAGTTGTCTTCTGTTCAACATCACTTCTGTTTTAAGATTAGGAGTATATTCACTAATATGCCAACTCATTTCATCAATTACAAATTTATTCTGATCAACAAAAGCACTAGCAACACCAAAAAGTAATTTATTTTCATTATCATTCCTTTGAAGTTGAAATCTAATTATAAGACCATACAGAACTTTATCATTATCACAAAATCCAAATATACCTTTAAGAGGATCTGCTTTGTATCATCATTATATGCTCCTTTCCTTTGAATATATCCAGGATCTGTGGTTGTTCCCGTTGACATATCAGGAATAAAACCTTCGACAGACCCCTTTCCCATTCTATCACTGATTGAATATAGTGTAAATTTCATCATTTCAGATACAGCAGAGACATAATCAACCGCTTCAACTTATTTTGTTCCAATGTACAAACGAACACTCTCAAACATTTTACCTAAGAAATCATTTACAAGTGTAGCGTTTGTGTTATTCCCAGCCTTAGTGAATGTAAATTTACACAACAAGAAAATTTTGGATAGATTCAAATAAATTTGTTGATTATTTATTTCAAAACTTTTTGTACCATTTGCATTCCAGTCTGTTCCAGTTATTGCATTTACCTTGAAGTAATCTTCTTTTTTAGTGGAGTTTGAGATGACAATGGTATCATCCAAATCATAGATACTATCAATTGCTTCCATTCTTGTATTTATTTGGGAAAAAAGATATTAAAACTTTTGAAACCCTGACCCAAGTATTTGAATTATTTTTTGTCGTTCTTGGGGAGACAACTGAGTTTTGCCTTTCTTAATTTCTTTTATTGCTTGTAATTTATGAGATTCCTTTTGGGCATCTTTTATGCTCTTCACAGTACCTGCTATATTTACCACAGCAGAAGAAGTTGAACCAATTAGGTCTTTATGTTTCAGAATAGTTGAACCGATACCCATTAGAGTATCAATTATCTTATCTAATCTAAATTGATGTCCAACACCCCTTGGTCTCTTAGGTTTATGGTATCCTCTACCAAGATACATACCTTCACCCTTGTCGCATGGGGAAAGGAACATCCCATCCCCTGTAATTATTTTATATCTTCCCAACTCGTGTTTCCTCACAATAACCATCGTATTTGTTTAATGGAAAACTTCACGTTGGTGAATTGTGATGGATATAACTTCTCCATTAAAAGAAATCATACGATTATCTTGGTCGGTTATCCTAAAATTCACTGTGTGTATGGTTTTTTCCTGACACAGGGAGATAAACCCAATTTTTGGGTTCCATATTGAATTTATAACCAATTTGGGTTGAGTATGTGCTGAATGAAAATATTGTATTTGTTTTTATTCCATCATTATAAGCACCATCAATCAAATCACAGTGAATTAATACCGAATTTATTCCTGAGGATATTTGAATGACATTATCACTGTAAAACGTCCCATTAGTTTCAATCTTTTATGAGGAGAAACCCAATAACTCTCTAAATGAATTATCAATTGTGAAATCAACCTTGTAGTTATTTTTAAGTTTAATCGCTGATTTTGAAGTATGTTTTTGAATATCTATAACAATATTTTTGGGTTCATCACCCTGTTCTTTCATTAGACGAACAATTTCGGAAGATATTTGAGAAATCTCATATTCTCCGGGTGAGACTGTTTTCGTTTTGTGTCCACTTTCTGGATTATAACGAAACTTGTCATTTTTCTCACTTATATAAAATAAGGTATTATAAGTTTCCATGGACAATAAAGATGCCTCATATTCTTTTGTTGGGTCAAGTTGTAGTGGGTATGGAAATGAAGATGTGTGGTCGCTTGTTGTGAAATTAAAACTCAGGATTGTGCTTCTCATCTTATTTAATATGAGAAAAAATATCTTTCTATTGATATTTATTAATTATTTTCATGTTCATCAACTGATCTAAAATGGCTGATGCTTCATTAAAACAATTGTTATTTCCAGCCTTCTCACTACCTAACAACAATAGCAGTCTATTAACTAATTGTGATGGGTCATTTGGAAGAAAACTAACACCTGAACCAAGGATACTTAAAGCCTGAATAATGTGTTTCTCCTTCTTATTCTTGCTACGTTTACCAAAAAGACTAACCCTATAATTCAGAGTTCAGCAGATCAATATGTACTCTATCATCATTATTTTTCATATCCTATGGTTTATCAAAATACTTTGATTCACCCCTCACAGTTGAAGCTTGTCTTCCATCTTTTGTGACAAGAAACATTAATCTGGGGGTTAATTTAACAGGGGGTTGAGCAGAACTCAAGAACCTTAATTCATCATTAAATATCAATACCTATTCTTGAACAAGATGAAATATTGCTGGTTGTTCTGTTGGAATGAGTCCTGCTTTGGTTTTTGATTCTGCTGAATATTCCTTGTTTTGAAGAGCATTCACAACATAATCAGGGGGTTGATTTTTCTCTTCCAGTTGTTGAAATAATCCCTCAGCATCATATTCTAATTCCCCTATACGCTCTAATTCTTCCTCCAACATTTGACTGAAATCTTTTATCATTTGAAGTTTTTTAGGAGTACATTCCATTGTGGGAACTGTGGAAACATGTACAATTTTTCTTTAGAGGTTTTTGAAAGTGGTTTAAAAAATTTCTCGTTTTCTTTCAAATGCTTCTTCACCCATTAGTTTCTGTCTGCGTTTCTTCTTTATGTCTTCCTGTTGTTTTACAACTTTTGAAAGCAACTCTTGATGTTCCTAAAATCTTGCTCTATCTTTCGCATCCATTTATTTATTGGAAAATATCATTTAATATCTCATCTTGTTTCACAACAATATATTTATATTTTTCAGTCGTGTGCTTCATGTAATCCCCAAATTCCTTTTTACTACATAATGTAGAATAATTATCTCCCCAAAAAATGTTTATATCTCTTGAATTTAACTTGAATAAAATCAAAGTATTAGCATTGTTTCTGATGGAACGACGAGAAAGTTGAAAGTACAATTGACTAAGATAAATACGATTACAAGAAGAATGTCTCCCTCTTGTGTAGTCGCTGTCCATTACTGTTTGGTTTCTCTCATTTACACAATCAAAGATAACGAGGTTCTTTTTTGATTTATACAAATCTTGGGGAGACGGTATATGATCCGTATTATCACTAA
>NC_140964.1:49046862-49059362 GCF_056783735.1 Eptatretus burgeri
CCGCTCATTCCTGTTGTAACCTTAATTATAAATTTCCTTCTTTTATTCTAGTCTTTCTTCACAACAGCGCCAACTATGATACACATCTATTTATCAATGAACTTTCAAAAACACCAGGGAATATTTCTGCCATAACAAACACAAGTCAAAAGTATATTTCATTAACAAATATGATATTCACAAAACCTTTAACTCATGTTAGGTTTCTAGATTATTACAAGTTTATGGGAACACCACTAGCCTACCAAGCATCAAATCTAAGCTCCACGGGTCTTGTCCAAGTCTTAATTCATTCTTTCCAAAAGAGGAAATTCTAACTAAAGAGGAAATTCAGATTAAAGAGAGAATTCAAAGTAAAGAGGAAATTCTAATTAATGAGAAAATTAATGAAGAAATTCTAACTGAAGATGAAATTCTAATTATAAAGAAAATTCAAACAATGAATGAAATTCTGACTAAAGGGGAAATTCTGATTAAAGATGAAATTCTGATTAAAGAGGGAATTGTCATGAGAGAGGAAATTCAAACAAGGAATTAAATTCAGTCATGAGAAAATTCTTACAAGTAAGGGAATTTATTCTTATGATTATATGGACTCATTTATGAGATTTAAAGAGACAGAACTTCCTTCAAAAGAAAGTTTCTATAACAACCTTTATGAAGAAGTGATAAGTGATAAGGAATATAAGCACGCACAAGAAATTTGGAAAATATTTCAGATAAAAAACCTTGTAGAATATCATGATTTGTATCTAAAAACAGATGTTTTATTATTAGCTGATGTGTTTGAAGCTTTTAGATCACTCTGTCATAATAAAAATTGTTATGGATTAGATCCTGCCCACTATTTCACAGCTCCTGGTTTAGCTTGGACTGCAATGTTGAAAATGACAAAACAAGATATAGATTTAATCATTGATGTATATATGCTTTTGATGATTGAGAAGTCGAAGAGAGGTGGAATATCACAAGTATGTTCAAAAAGATCTGCTAAAGCAAATAATAAATATCTTCCAAATTATGATAGTGAAAAACATAATAATTATTTGATGTATTTTGATGCTAATAATTTGTATGGATGGGCATTGTCTCAATCTCTGCCTTATGGTAAATTAGAGTGGGTGGAAGAAAAGGATTATGAAAAGGCTTTGATGAATATTGTTATTTCTTCTCAAGAGGAATTGAATGAGGAAGAAGAAGGTTATTATTTTGAAGTTGATTTGAGGTTCCTGAGTGATAAGCATAAAGACCTTCCTTTTGCATGTGAGAAAGAAATCCCAAAGAGAGAATGTTTAAGTGATTATCATAAAAGTTTTAATATTAAAGTGATTTAAGTTTTAATATTAAAGGCAAATCAACAAAAAAGTTATTAACTACATTCTATGATAAAGAGGGATAAGTTTTGCATCAGAGAAGCTTGAAACAGTTTTTGAGAGAAGGATTGAGAGTAGCTAAAATTCATAGTTTTAAAATTAAGCAAAGTCCTTGGATGAAAAAGTATATTAAATTCAATATAGATATGAGAACAAATACAAAAGTAAAATTTGAAGGGGAATTCTATAAATTGATGAATAATACTGTCTTTGGAAAGACAATTGAGAATGTTAGAAACATGCAAAACATTAGATTTGCAACATCTTGGAAAGAAGCTTCGAGATTGATAAATAAACCAAGTTTAAAGAGAGAAGAGGTTTTTTCAGAGAACTTTTCTGCTATTCATATGGAAAAGGAAAGTATTGTAATGGATAAACCAATTTATATTGGAACGGTTCTTGATTTTTCAAAGATATTGATATCTGATTCTTTGTATAATGGCTTAAAGAAAGAGTATGGTGAAAATGTTTCATTATTGTATATGGACACTGATCGTTTTATCCAAGATATAAAAACTGATGATGTTTATAAAGATATGAAGAAAAATATTGGAGTATATGATACAAGTAATTTTAGTAACAAGAGCGAGTTATTTTCAAAAAAGAATGAAACGGTTATTGGTATAGTTAAGGATTAGTTGGGTGGAAAAGTAATGAGTGAGTTTATTGGATTGAGAGCAAAGGCATATGCTTATAAGTATGGTGATCAGGTTGATAAGAGGTTAAAGGGAATAAAGAAATATGTAATAAAGAAATCAATAACTTTTAGAAATTATTATAATTGTTTGATGAATAAGAAAGAAGAATATAGGAAAATGAATATAATAAGAAGTTATAAACATAAGATATATCGTGAAGAAGTAAATAAAAAGGAATTAGGAGCCTTGATAATAAGAGATTTATTTTAGATAATGGCATAGATTGTGTTCTATATGGATATTGTATGATAGAGTGTATGGAATAGATTGTGTTTCAACGATGGGAAGATGGGTTGGAGTTTTTAAGGGCTACCGCCGCGTTCTTTCCCAATATATAAATGGTCAAACCATGTATTAATCAAGCTAAAGAGTGGAGAGAATCTCAGTCTTGGTATATAAATGGAAAATATAATGATAGTGAAAAATATCAAATAAGTCTTATTGAAAAAATAACTAAAACAAAGGTAAATAAAACAAATAAGCGAATCAATTTAAAAACTAGTAAGTTAGAGGATGTAAAGAAAAAAAATAAATATCCTTGAATGGACTGAAAACTTTGATGGTTATCAATTGAACAATGGAAAAACAATTTACTATAATCTCAAAATGATATGTGGCTCAGGATGTAGTCAGATGAGAGCATTAAGAGAAGTATATCATTTCATAATGACACAAAAGGGGTATCTTGAAAAATATAAGGATTCAAATGTTTTATTTTTAAATATTTTAGATGGGGATTATTGTGTAAAGAAAATTAAACTATTGAAGGAATTTGAGAATGAACAAATCTTTGTAGGTTCAATGAGTGAGCTAAACAATATGCATTGGTTATTTGAAAAAGAGTTCTCCTCGGCTTACATGTTTCAGATATTTCTTTAGAATCACCTTTAACAAATCACATTACTACTTTACTACTTGAACAAATCTTTATCTTATTGCATTGGTTATTTGAAAAGAGTGCCCCTAGGTTAAAAGGGGAGACAAATAAATATACCTTGGGATAAAAAGAGGGTTTATTTTTAGGGTAAAAAAATATGAATCGCTGATTATCCCCCATTCAGTAACATGGGGGAAAGTGAGCCAGAATCAGTATATTCACCCTACTCACTAGGAGGTTGACTCAGTCTGTCATCCTTCTGCGGTTGGCAAAATAAGTACCAGTGTACTTGTAAGGGGGACACTGCATCAGCGGAATAACCGTGCCCCAACCAATGATGCAACCAGCAGCCACAGGCTGCACTCGATAGAGAGACTGCATAGAACTACTTTTTGTTTTTGACCAAAGTGAACCCCAAACTTGCACCTTGAATGTGGCTCAGCTGAGTCGTGAAAAGATCACGAGTTACTCTCCGACCTCCAACCAGAATCTTGCTCACCGGATCACTGCAACTCCTTCACTTTTTTTATGGACAACCACAATTTCAGGACCTTAACCCCCCCTAAAAGTTCCTAATGATCACGCCCCCCCCCCCACACACACACACACTATTTCTTTCTCTCTCTCTCTCTCTCTCTCTCTCTCTCTCTCTCTCTCTCTCTCTCTCTCTCTCTCTCTCTCTCTCTCTCTCTCTCTCTCTCTCTCTCTCTCTCTCTCCACCTTTCTCCTCATCTCTTCCCTCCTTTAATACCAATTATCTGACCAAATACTGGTTCTCGAATGATCTTCTGAAAGTGGCCTGAACCTGCAGAACAATGATAAAACCATCTTGGAGATTTCTGCAAAGGTTCACAAGTTCATTTCAAAGTTGGAGCTCCTCTCACAAATTTAAGGATTACTAACTCCACTCACTTTGCTCTGTTTTCGGCTCAAGAAATGAATACATATGGAGTTTTTTATGAATAACTTGTTTGTAGCCTTTCACCGATTTTGAAAAATAAAGCTTTCCGTCTCCTGAGATCCATTCTGGTTCGATTCCTGAAGGATGCTTGAACTGGCCGAGGTTTTGAACGTCGATCACAACATTTCAGACAGAGGTTATCTTTGAAGAACTTGTCTCTGCTAAAGAATCTTATTCCAGTTTTGGTAGGAGTGATAATTGCAAAGACGTTTGTGCAAAAAATCCTTTTGCACCTTGATAACCTGAAGTGCCTGGGCTTGGTGCCAGATTGCTGTCAATTTTTCCTTCACCTTCCTTGTTTGAGATGACATTTTGACCTTTAATCTACTGAAGACACAATTCAAATGAGAACTGCTCCTTATCAGAAATTTGAACCTGATTTCTCACATGTAGTGATTGAAAGACAATTTTAAATTTAGTTTGTTATTTTACTCTCAAACTCTCCTGCACCATTGCATTGTTTTTACATTTATAATAAACGCACGAGTTTAATGTATATGAGCTGTATATAATTAATACAGTACAATAAAATTATTTCATTCTTGCTCAATGACATGAAACCTTGTTTCTCCGCCACTCAACATTTTATCGACGGATTCGGAGTTGGTGGACAGGTTGGGAGTGTGACAAGTTGTTTCGATTGTGGTTCTGGTCCGAATCCAGATCCGACCTATCAGTGGAATACACAAGGTAAACTGGTCAGCATAATTGAGGAATGTGCTTGATCGAGTTCTGTTCTAGTACCTCCATTTTATTACCTTCGTCCTACTTTCTTCCTGTTTTCATTTTGCATAACAATGTGAAGTGATTGTTTTTATTGGTGGTCGAATTATTTGATTCTCAAGTCCCATCAATACATAAGCGACCCCTTATCCCTAAATCGACTCGAATTTTCATTTTCCACAACACTTTCCAAGTACTTTTAATATTACCTAACTTATTTGTGACTGTATTTTGTGGAGTCTCAAGTGTGGCATAGCCATGGACTCCTCTCCCTGTCTGGTATTGTTGTCGGGTGTCTGCAGCAAGCTGTCCGTGGCTGCGTGGCACTGTATCTCTCGTGTGTGGCTACACTCTTGTTGTTGCATTTGGCTGAAGGTCCTGGGAGCCATTTGCAGAGGTTGATTTATGGTATTTAAGCATAATGGGGGTGATGTAAATAAAACACAGGATGGGGATGACAAGCAAGTTGTAGAGACAGGCGATTCTGGTCAAGAGTAATTTGTGTTTAGAAACACCTACCTAACACTCATTATGATATCACTGGTGAATAATTAACCCCTCATTAACTCATAAGTCATTTCGGTGACAATATTATTGAAAATTTAGAATGGTTTGCAAGACTAGGCCATTTGCTTGGTAGAAAAACTGTCCGGATTGAAAATCTTGTGATAAGGTTGATCACCTTGTCCTCTTGGGAACCTTCCTGCTGTATCTCCAGTTCAGTGGTTCATGAGAGGTAGCTCTACTTGACGGCACTGCACACACAATAAATTAAATAGCATCACAAGTTGGACAAACTGTCTTCTGGATGACACAACATTCAAACAACCTCGACGTGGCAATGCCGAAGGGGATTTCAGGCTTTCCACCTACATTTGTGATGATCACACCCAACTCTCATTATCCAAGTTGCTCTCCTTTTGTCACTCCTTTCACAAGTATTCTTCCACTCCACCCCACTCCACCCCCATCTCCCACATCACCCCACCCTCTCACTGCTAACTCACTGTTTATTCATCTCTTACACTGTGATAGTAATACATAAGCTCGTTCTAATAAAGCACAAACACTTGGCATAATGGGTAACTCCTGTGAGAAAACCAGGTGGACTCTATAGACTTTGTATGTAATAATTTGACCAGGTACACGATTACAGAAAATCCACCCGACACGTCCCATGGCCGATTTCCAAACCACCCGAGGGTGATGGTAGATTGGCGTGACAAGAAAACCAGTTTGTGCATTGTTCCAAAATACAGTGGTACCTGTCTGTATGCGAAGGTTTCCTTTAAACTCGGCACCAACAAAACTTTATTCTCAACTACAAAAAGTTCCAAAACCTTTATTGGAGACTTCTGTGACATTCTCAACCAATGCTGTTGCAAAGGTAAAGTTTTTTATTTTGATCTGAGTTGTTCATTACATCATGCGGATATATTAAAATTCGTTATTTTGGGTAACAATGTGAAATGACAGCAGTCATGAATGTGCATACTGAATACTGTCACGGGCTACAGGTAGGCTCCACCAGGTAGAAGGTTTTGTTACAGGCTGCAGGTCGACTGAAATATCATTCCAGAGAGCAAATTTACCTGTACTGTGTAAATGTACCTTCTGACCAGCAACTTAATTTACTTATACCCACACCTGTATCTACTGACTGTAGGGTTTATCAAAATACATCCACAGCCTTTAAAGGATGTGTATACAATATTTCTTTCTTTTTTTTTCTTTGCAGGATGGAGGCTCATGGAAGAGTAAATTAGAATTGACTGTGGGACAATCAAGGGAATGAACAAACAAAAAAGAGAGGAGGATGGAGCGCAGGATACTGAAACTAGCAAGTAGGGTGGTTGGGTTAGGAATGGTTAATAGTGGTTATAAAAATAATGGGTCAAAATTGGGGATGACAAGAAATGCTGGTACACTTCATGCTTAAAGTCCTGGAGGGAAGAGTGTAACACAACAAAATGTAGAGCGTGGTTCATTAGCGAGGTTCAAAGGAGTTGAGGTATCATATGGTCAACCTCGATTTTGGAAATTTACCCAAGAAGGCGTTATTGGAATAACACGTGCATCCTGGAGTTGATTGGGCATATCCGAGGACTGGGAAAGCAGAGGGGGCAATGTTGGAGAATAGATGATATAAAACAGAGACCATTGACCTGTCTGCGATGTGAGAGCAACAGACACTGGAGCTTCGGCCTCATCACAGGAGAATCCAATACTTTTGAGAGCTTTAGATTCCACCGAAACGATGAGAAACACATGTGATGCTGGGGTGTGAACCCATAGCAGAGAGCAGTACTCCATTGAGCTCTGTGCAAAGGCCTTGTAGACTGTGAGTAGCTGCGATTTACCAAGCAAAGACTTGGATGCCCAGTGTTTTGCGAGCTTTGGAGACCAGCTTTGCGATGAAGTCGGCCCATGAAGGGTCATGACTGAGGGTGAGGCGTCAATGTTCAAGAGAGTGAACCTCTTCCATTGGATGAAAAAATAAGTATGTGAGTTTACTTTAACATCCGTTCAGAGTGAGTGGCTAAGCTTTGAGATTTTCGCACATGGAAGGGCATGTTCTATCGATCGGAGCAGTGCCTAATCCTTTCCAGAGAGAGAGAGAGAGAGAGAGAGAGAGAGAGAGAGAGAGAGAGAGAGAGAGAGAGAGAGAGAGAGAGATACAGAGATATATATATACATACATACATACATACATACCGATACCAGAGCTGCTGCTGTTCTCGCCTGGCAGTGGGATGTGGTACTGTATTATATAATGTGAAGTCGTCTGCAAAAAGAAATAGACGGGCTTCCTGAGTATCTCACACATTCGGAATATTACACACAGTAAAAGCTATCTTATATGGTGGTCCTTTTCCATGTCCAGCAAAGACAAGCATAATCCAGCTGATTCTCTGAAAATCTAGATTTTCGGCCACATCTTACAGGTTGTTTCCTGATTGTGGCATAATGGTGATGTGGCATAATGGCCAGATATTACAGTTTGTTATTGTAGTCGGGTAAGGTTGCTTTTACAGTGCCAGTTTTATTGGCTGCTTTCATAGCCATGATGTTATTACCCTTGCCGCAGGAGAGGGTATTGCATCTGGGTCCGTTTGTTTGTTTGTCCGCACAGAGCATGAGTACAGTTTTTCTCTGTAACCACTTGTCGGATTGACACAACATTTTCACCATCGGAGCAACTACTCATGGAGAATGTTTTAAAGATAATTATGATGTCATACATCATTTGTTGTGGCAGCCATGTTGGAAATCTTAAAAATATTGCATCATGGAAAATTTGAAACTTGGCACATTCCAATGCAGTACTCTGCATGGGGAATATGTATAATTTTTGTATGATGTCATAGGTTCCTTCATTATCTTGGGATAAATTGGTCGACAGAAAAAAATTGATGACATAATTTGTCATGCAGTTCGGCAGCCATATATTTTTTTTTAAAAAACATTCAAAAATTTTCCTTTCCGAAATGGTTAACAGTTCAAGGTGAACCTTTACAAGTATGACCGCCTATCCATGAGGAACAATACGTTCCCAACTATGATGTCATAAGTCACATGGTTTGGCAGCCATATTGGATTTACCCTAAAACCGATAAAAAATCTTCTCCAGAACGGTTAGACAGATCCAGGGGAAACTTCACACACATGTTCCCCAAGCCTTGGCAATAACAGGGTGTTCACAAATAATTGATAGGTCACATGGTCTGGCAGCCATATTGGATTGAACAAAAATATTTAACTTCTTTCTCTTTAACTGCTTCTTCGATCGACGTGAAACTTCAAATTGTGATCTCGTAATGATGAGGAATATTTGTTTTAAATTTCAACCTGATTGGACGCATGGTCTGACAACCAGAATATTTTTAATTTTTTGATGTTGGTTCTTTTTGATTTTTTTTTTTTAATAAGGCTCACTTGGCTGTGCCTGGATGGGTTTGATGGTAGAGAAGTAGCAGCTGAAACCCGAATGCTATCCAGGTTCCTCCAAATTTTAGTTTTAGCTCTCATAAGATCCTCGATCATATATACAAGAAAAAGGGAAAAAAAAGACTTAATCTCTGCTTTTTGCATGTTTGTATTCCTTCTAAGGACTCCAATGCAGGACTGTACTATTTGGTTGGTCTTCCATTTGATTTCAATGGTTGTCCGATCAAAGTGGGACATCTTGGTACCTGGTCATCACTGGCAGAAGTTATAAAGTGGAAATTCGAGTTATGTCTATTATTAATTACGTAACAACACAACATTACACAAACACCACAAAATCTTGGTGAGGGTCTGCAATCTCTGATTGCTCTTTTTCTTCTGCTGTTTTGTTTTTATTTCTACATGTTGTGTATTTCATTGTATTCACAGTGAATGACAGCAGTCAAGGAGCTCTCAACAAATCAGCATGGACTGGTCGGTGCTTGAGTCAATTCTTAATGGTGTCAGTCAATATTCCACTCCTCTGGGAAGGGTGAGTTGTAATCGATGGACAGGTAACTTTCATTACCCACGTACACGAAGCAAAAAGCAGGGTTAACCAATCAGTTCACTTCTGTCTGTCTCTGTGTACAAATGTCAGTTTATGATCGAGGTGTTCAATGAACTCTCAAGTGACCTCCGCCACCGAAGGTGAACGGAGGCTATGTTGTCACCCCTGTCTGGCTGTTTGCTTGTAGAGAGATAGAGATAGAGATAGAGATAGAGATAGAGATAGAGATAGAGATAGAGATAGAGATAAAGAGAAAGAGAGATGCAGAATGAGTATTTAGCATCCAGATCCTATATCAGTTTGAGCAATGTACAACTGCCCCTGGTATAACTCATTTATCTCACTGTATCAATATCCCTGGTGTGGGAATCACATTATGCCATAAGTTTCATTCAAGTTACACTTTTCGTGTTTCAGAGTGTGTTGCAAAAGCCTGTCACCCAACACAATTATGGAGGCCATTTTACTCCAGTGATCTGTAATAGACTGGTCTATGTGATAGCATAGAGATACACACATTCCCTCTGAACTGTCTGGCAGGGTCATTTTGGTTCGAAAATTTGGTCATTTTGGTCATTATTGAAATATTCGAGCCACTCACCAGGATGATGATTCCCAATCTTTGAAAATGCACCTATCCATTTGGGTTCATATATGTAGCTTGTCTATCTTGACGTCATAAATAGACGAGTACTGAAAATGTACGTTCATCAAATTCTAATATCTATATATATTCTAAACTAGCAAATACAATCCGTCACTTGGCTGACGAGGATATTATTGCAGATCCAGGGTTGTGGGGGTACTACGAGAATGGAGTGGGGGGGAGTGGGGTGTATCCCTGCTTCTCCTCAGACTCACTGGATTGCAGGCCGTCACACACGAAAAACTTCGTGTCACGGCGGATCGCTAAACGACCGTGAATACCAAAAGCTTGATCACGTGACTTAGGGTCCTCTGTCTGACACTATTTACCGAATAACACATGATCTCCTTATTGGGGAATCGCGCCCTCTTGCAATTTTGCTGTTATCCTTATTAAATCTTGATTAATACAGCCGAGCTTTCCGCGAGCACAATGCTGGACTGATACGAGAGCCCATTAGTGAGGAATTATAACCTCCCGGCTAATCTACATACGGACATTGCTGGATCAATGGAAGAAAGGACAACCACGGACAGATTGGAAATGTACCAAGAATAATTAAAATTTATTGACAAAAGAGTGATGAGGGGTATGGCAAGGAGGGAGGGGAACTTATGAGCTTTAATGGGGTCAAAGGGAAACTGGGGCAGGAAAAGGGGAAATGCAATAAAAAGAGTGCAATCAAGGTATGTATTTATAATAAAACAGAACAGCAAATGTACAAGTTGCAGACTTAACCTATGACTTACCAACCGGCTAACAAAACAGGGTACCCATCAGACCACACTCACATGGGGAGACAAATTGGGACTGGTACGTTCATCACTGTCACCCTTCCCAACTTGGTACCGCTCTCCAAAATGGCCCCGATACTGCTCTCCACCAATGAGCGTCCACCAGCTCTGTCTGGAGCATGAACCAATATATCCAGGACCAGAAAATAAACGAGTGCGACAACCCAGGCAGAGAGAGAATGAGCTCATGCCACAAGCAGGACCCTGATAGCTCGAGGAAAAAGAATAAAGAGAGTGGAATATATCACTCAGAGGCTCGACCTTCCATTCAAGTTTAATCACAGCTCACATGAGGCATTTAGGATCACCGCCATTGTCACACCTCCCTGACGTCACCCCCGTGCCACCGGCCCAAACCACCAATGACAATAGGGGTGTATGCCACACTCCTTCCTTTTTAAGCTGAAACGTGCAAACCTACCATCATTCAAATACACTCATAACTTAAAGCACGCACTCGTGTAGCAATTCCACATAAATCATCAAAGCCACTCGAAAATACGATCAACCCTTAACCACTTTCCATACCATAGCAGTTTGCCTTCAACAACAGTAATACCAAACATTGTGAGAAACAGTAAAACCAAATCATCGATGAAAGTTAATTCGAAGTTAACTTGTCTGCATACTATTCACAAGTCCATACAATTAGGAGGTCTTCTGAGGTTGGAAGAGTGTTGGAGTACTCGCTCTTCCAATGGTGCTACAGGAGGTGGTGGTTCACATTCCTCCACAGCAGAAGGACCCTGAAAAGGTTCTTTTCAAGAGCCTTCTGGAGTGTTGTCCTCTTGCATGATGTTTGCAGGCCTTTCACATGCGTTGGCCTTGACAGATGTTTCAGATGGACCAGATAAATCACCGGTTACATCCCAGGTTGACAGTCTCATGTGATCCACATGTCTCCTCACATTCCGGCCATCCAAGAGTTTCACAGTGAGGGACAACCTGACCATGGAACAGGTTAGTGCATGTTTATATGGTACCTGTAGCAAGTCACAGATCTAATCTGACCTGACACTAAGTACAGCATTTCCACCAGCCTCGAGTCTTCTACCCAGTGGAAAATCGTATCATACAATGCATGAAATTGTTCCAAGCTCTGAATGTGAAACCCTATCATACTTACAAAAGTGATGTTCGCAGCTATTTGTAGCTATGGTGAACAGGCATTCAATAATATGAGTGAGGAAGGTGAAAAAAAAATTATCATGATTAAATCGTTGCGGCCTGTTCCAAGTTAAGGCATGGTTGAGCAAGCCAAAAAACATGGTGGCTTCAGACCCCAGTGAGGTTACCCCGGAAATACCTTAAGACCCCAGAGGCCAAGGATTGCCTAATGAAGGACATAATTAAATATGACCTTTAATTATCTTCAAAAAGGGTGTTTTAATTAACCCAAACACCCAATTTTCACTCTTGCAATTCCTTGGAAGATTTCATGGGATGCATGCAAAGTTTTAGGCTCCCAGGTTTTATGGTTTTTGGGAGGAGATGCACTGACACAATAACACACACACACACACACACACACACACAGACACACACACACACACACATACATACACACACACACACACACACACACACAAACACACACAAACACACACACACACACAAACACTTATTTGTATAGACAATGTTTTTCAAAGTATTGTTTCATTATATAATTGGAAAAGTTATTACTCACCTGAAATAAACTTTATATTATTACAGCCACAGGTACGGAGTGTATTATGAGGAGGTTTCGTCCCCGTTTCTCCTCAGAAGAGCCGGACCTGGGAAGGAAGGAAAGGACAAGCATGGACAGATTGGAACATAAACAAAGCAATTTATTAATTAGGATAATAAATAAATAAAAATCAATCAAAATAATTGTAGCAAATAAATAATCAATCAGGCACCGAGAGAAAAAGGGACAAAGGGCAGATGC